>NC_052359.1:72996464-72997642 GCF_009727055.1 Benincasa hispida | reverse complement strand
GAAGTGAATTCCATCTTGTGGATTGAGTTTCCAACTCCCAGATCAGACAAGTCCCCAAAAACGTAGGCATGTTGAGTTGGCAATCTGGCCACTCTCACCCATACTAATCAAAGTACTGCCCTCAAAGGCAGAAGATCCCAAAACACTCAGGATTGAGGTCGTGTCACCTATGGTCGTTTAGGTGAGATGTAAGTCTCTAGTATCAACAGCGTTATATACAAAGTGTAGTCATCTCGTGGTCCAGGTCTTTTACAAACTCTTTGTATAGGACCCCTGCTTCATGTCTCCACATGAATGGTCAGGATCTACCATCTGTAGTAGTTTACAACACTTGCAAACCTCTACAAAGCGAGTATCCGTAGTGTCACCAGGATCAGGTATCCCACCTTAATCCTTATACTACAGACCTATTTAGGTTATCACTTAAGGCATGATCCACTTGTATATCGCATATACATGTTTAAGTTCACATAAGATAACCAAGGAGCTTTGTTTATTGGATATGAGTAAATGCTAGAATTAAATAACACTTATTTTATTCATTGAACAATGTGTATCTTTACAAAACAACGAGACTCCGGAAGAATTAGGACACCAATCCCAACAGTGACAGTGTCCATATGGGTTGACTGATAGAATTATATTCCTTAGGTTATATATATTGACAATGCTAAAGAAGTTAAGTTTTTATAAAGAGATATTTGTGGTTTTTTGTTGATATATAAGTACGTCAATGCGTGTATATTGTTTATTTGATTTATGAATGTATATCATATATGTTCGGGTTGATGCCCTAAAGTCTCATGTCCCGTAGTTTGTAAACAATTTGTATGAATGCTTGTGTTGTATAATATATGATATTTACTTCACATTTTATATTTTGCTTAGTTGTGTTTTATTTGCTTTACCACAAACCAATAAACATAAAATCCCTAGTTATCTGTATGTAACTCAAGCATGTATATGGTGACATACAAGTGAATCATGTCTTGAGTGATAACCAAAATGGTCTGTAGTATATGGATATATGAGGAAAACCTTATCCTGGTAACGCTATGGATGCGATCCGCTTTATGGAATGGTCACAAGTATTGTGACTTGTCACAAATGGTCTGATCCTGATCATTTGTGTTGGGGCCATGCGAGCGGGGGCGTCCTATACAAAGAGTTTGTATAAG
>NC_052359.1:72901214-72995648 GCF_009727055.1 Benincasa hispida | reverse complement strand
ACTCACCAAAGACCAAAGAGTTCGGGTGGAGGTTCTACCAAAATCACCAAAGACCACACTTTGGATTCTCACTCCGAGAATACCAAGGGCTCCATTTTGGTGGTGTCATCCTCATTGCGTTCACTTGTTCGTGATTGATCGTGCTGGTGCAGACGACGCGTTTGTTAGGTGATAGAGTTCAGGTAGAGGTTTTTCCCTGCATCTGAGTTCTAAAGCTTGAAGAGGGTCTTCAACTGGTATGAGAACTCTTTCCCTTATTCTTTAATGTTCAAAGCATGTCGCTAATTATTGTTAATTTGCATAACTATATGTTAGAATATATATGTTGTATTTCGGTCACGGTGAAATCAGAAAGATCCGAACGCGCTCATGGATACTCTTCGTAAAGAGATCCTTCAATATATATACCAAATGTGGTTGTTGGATCAAAATACAAGAGCAATTATAGGTAAAAATGACAACATTGTAGATTTTTCTAAAAAAAATCACAAGCAAATATCTTGACGTTTTTTAAATGTCAAATTCACAAAATTTCTTGATATTTTTTCCTTGTCAAGAATGCCCATATTCTTGACATTTCAAAAATGTCAATTGTCTGTGTTTCTTGGCATTTTTTAAATGTCAAGTTCACAAAATTTCTTAATGTTTTTTCCTTGTCAAGAATGCCATATTCTTGACATTTTAAACATGTCAAGTGTCTGTGTTTCCACTTTTTTTTACTTTTTTAAACGTCAAGAAAACTGAAATTCTTGCGTTGGCTTCTTTGATGTTTAAACGTTAAGAAAAGCCATTCTTAACATTTAAAAACGTCAAGAAACGTTGTTTTTGTAGTAGGGTACATTTCGCCATGAAGACCATAGGTGACATGACCTAAATCCCGAGTGAGTTATGAACTTCTACCTATGAAGGCTGTCATATTATTTGTATGGGTGAGAGTGGCATGATCATCAACTCAATAAGCCTACCATTTTGTGAATTCGTCTAAATTGGGGAGCTGGAAACATAGCTACATAAGACAGAATTCACTCATTCTCCAAGTATAGAGGAAAGTAGATAAATAGCCCTTAAAAACTGATTCGAAGGCTTGAACAATGTGGTGCCACATCCTCTTTTGGCCCAAAAGGGGTTTGGTCATAGTTGAACTATGACTTATTATTCATTGAGGGATCATTGGTACTTAAGGAGTTAGATGTAACTACAGGGGAAAAACGCTAATTTTGGCCCAACTGTACTTACATTTGTGATGGATCATCGCACTGCTGGTTATATCTAATGGACACAGAAATATATCTGTAATGGGAAGAGTGCAGCTGTGGTCTTTAGTTGAGTGTCTGACAGTTAATGGATGTTGAATAATTTAATTAAAGAGTTTAAATAATTATTCAAATACCAATGGAGCTTCAATCTACAAGTCCATGAGGTCCCCTTTGTAGCTTAACTAGGATTAAATGAGAATCTATTTTTGATTAATTTGAATTTCTCAAATTAATTGAGGGAAATGATTATGTGATATAATTAATTCTACTGAATTATATATGATATAATTACTATAATATATTTGATACATTATTTGAGAGTAAATAAATATTTGAATTTGATCTAGATATTAATTAAGTGAACTAGATTCATATAATTAAGTTTAATATCAATAAGATTTATATTAAATATCATGCATTGTTGAGAGAATGAAAACTATAAGTTATATCGTATTTGATACAATATTAAACTATAGAGTCTGTAATTTAATTGTCCTGTATCGTTCGTGATCATCCAATGCATTTCTGGAGAAAACGAGGTCAAATTCGGAGAAATTTCAAAGGAATTTGCAGTTGTACAGTGGCTTCTGTACAGTAGCGTTGCAATGTTGTGCCCTAGCATTGCAACGCTGCGAAGGGCAAAACGGGATGATCTTTCTGTAGCATTGCAACGCTAGGTCATAGCGTTGCAACGCTCTAAAACAGAAAGAACGAACCAATTTGCATGCGATTCGGTTCGTGGCTCGACTAGTTCATTTGGTTCGAGCGGTTTGTGGTCGGTCCGGGTGCGGGGTGGTCTGATTCATTCGATTCAAGACTCGATACGCTTGTTTTGAACCAGTTGACTATTGTTTATGTAATAGTTAGTTGTTTTTAAATTTATTTAATTGATATAAGTGTTATATGTTGGGTTTTATGTACTAAAACTCGTGGTTTGTAAACAATAAACTTATTCTGTTAATCAATATAGATGTTATTAAAGTTTAGTTCAATAAAGTTGTTATTGAATATTTGAATTGCTTATTTCGTTCTAGAAATAATCTAAATCATATAAACTAAGATCCATGGTTATTATATGAGTACTTGAACTTTATGTGGAGACATAAGAGTGGATCAATTTTGAGTAAATAGCTAAAATGGTCTATAGTATACGGATAAGGCTGGGTATCTTATTCTGGAGACACTATCAGATGCAGCCCAATTTGTAGATGTTACAATTATTGTAAAGTGCTACAAAAGAAGTGATCTTGATTCGTTCATGTGGAGACATGCAAGTGGGAGAGTCCTACGCAAAGTGTTTATATAAGATCAGACCAAGAAATAAGTCACTTTTACTTTATAACGTTGTTTAATGTTTAAGACTGATTATTTCAAAGCGATGACCTAGGTAACTTGACCTTAATCCTGAGCTAACTAGAACTCTTGTTTATCCGGAATTATCTTTAGATTTACATAGATGATAGTTGGCTCAACAGCGTTGTCTCAATAAGCCTCCCATTTCAGGGGTAAGACATGGTAGATAGCTGTTGACATAGGGTGCAAGATGAAAGTCACTTCTACCCGCTTTTAGGGAGAGTAGAGAGGTTGTTCCTTTAAAGTGCTAACTCTAGGTCTTGAATAAGGGGTCTCACCTTCTCATTGGCCTGAGAGGGACCTAGTTTAGTGATTGGATCTCAAACCAATTGTTCATTAGAGGATCAATGAGACTTAATTAACAAGATGTAATCTCAAAGGTAAAATAGCTTTAGACCCAGCCGTTATTACAACAACTTGTGAAGGGTTAACTTACATATTATGGTTATATCGAGTGGACACAAATATATCTACGGTGAGGGAAGTGCAACTACTGAGCTTTAGTATAGTGACCCGGTAGTTAACGAAGGTTGGTTAATTAGGTTAAAGTGTTTAGCCAGTTAATCTTGGATCGTTGGAGCCCATGATCTGTAGGTTCATTAGGTCCCCCTACTAGCTCACAAATGGGGTAAACCTTAGAATCGCGTGATTAGAGAACTTGAAGGAATCGGTAATTATATACGATATAATTACCGATGAATTAAACAAAATTGAAGAATTAGATAATATTTAAATTTGATTTAAATATCAAATTACATGAATAAGGATTCATGTTAAGGAACTGGTGTTTTAATATTGGATATTAAATTATTTTCATTAATTAAATTGTTTAATTAAATAAATAAATTTTATTTAAATTTAATTGTTTGAATTAATTTTATTTAAATTGAAATTTTTAATTTTATGAAAATTAAAAATAATAAAATCAATTTTTTTTTAATTTAAGTGTTAGAAATTTAAATTAAAAATTGGAAAATTGATTTTTAAAATGAAAATGAAAATTTTATTTTTAAATCAATTTCCATTTTTTAGTGGGTTTTTCCCACATTCAATAATAAATTCTCACTTAAAATCGACAAGTATGTGGTGTCACCTTTAATTGCAATCTGATTGCATGAGAAAAGTGAATTAAACCAACTGAAATGGCTAAGATCTTAGCCATGCATTCTAGAAGTTTAGAGCTGAATTGCTGAAGAAAGTGTTATTTACACTTCAGCTGAAAACCAGACTTTTCCCTTTAGAAATTCCCTAAACACTAGCTCATTTTGGATCCCACAATCAAATCTATGGTTCTAGAGAATAGTAACGAAGATCTAGAGGTGGTCTACAAGCTTTTAGAGTCAAAAATCAAGTTGATTTCAAAGTTGAAGAGGAGTACTTCAAAGGTATATCATCAAACCCTATTTTAAGTTTATGAACATGATTTCTTAGTTGCTAAAATTGATGAATTAGAGTGTTTAATGATTCTGTTTACTTTTGCTAAATGCATGTTAATTCCAACAATTGGTATCGGAGCATAATTTAAGCATTCAATTCCTGCTAATTTTAGCTTGGTGGGTGTTTTTCATAGGTTGCATGAAAATGGTGGCTGATATGGATAATTTCAGATTTGGCATTTAAATTCTCTTTAATTAAGTATTAATTATTGTAATTGACTCTTTGTTTATGGGCTTTAATATGTGATTAAGAGTTTGTAAATTTTTTAGAATCAATAGAGTTGTAATTAGGCTGTAGGTCAGCTATAAAATTTTAAGATTGAAGCTACTTCCAAGTAGCATTGCAACGTTGCCTTTAGAGCATTGCAACGCTGTTCATCAGACAACCTAGAAATGAGAAGGATAGCCCATAACGTTTCAATGGTGGGATAGAGTGTTTCAATACTACTCATCCCAACCTAAATTGAACACACACAACTCGATTGGCGGTTCAAGTGAATCGATTCGGCCGGTTCAGGTCTTGAAGGTTCGGTTCAGCCTTATTTTGGTCGGTTCAACCTGTTTTGGAGCTTTGGAGATCTGGTTCAGGAAGTTGGGTCTGGTTCGGCTTAATTCGTGAAGTTTAGAAGCTATTGGAAGCCAATTTTATTTACTATTGTAATAATTTAGGTTAATTACTTGCTTCAAATGCCAAAACTAGTCTATATCAGTGTGTGTTTAATTATTTATGCATTGTGAATATATGTTATAATTAAATAAATCTTGTATATACATATATTATGCCATTTAGATTTAAAATCCCACCATAAGAAGCATGTAGCATACATTGAAATGCATGTTTAGGGTTTCAAGTATTTAATATAAAGTGTGATATTAAATTCAGAAACACTTGATGAATATTATGAATGATCAAAATGTCTAATGTTTTATAATTTTTATAAAAATCGGATTAGACATTTAAAATCTATAACAAAGATAAGATGCATACTCATCTAGGGTTAACAAATAACAACTTGTTTTAATAGTTAAAATAGGTCGTTATCTTGTAAAATTTGGTTATAAATTCAACTGATCTAGAATCCAGTCGAAGGCTCGAGGTATTTAAGTTGATGGTTTATGGAACACCTTCTACCTGGGGATTATAACCGAATGATTGAGCGTTGTTAACCCAGTTTTATAAGCATCCGTGAGCAATGTAAGGTTTTAAAACTGGTTTATCACCTAGGTATTGTACATTAAATCCAAATATAAACGTTATACTTGGATAATCACCTTGAATTAGGTTGTTTTATTAGCCAGAATAAACCTAAGTAGAAATTTACCCAAAACAAATAGAACATTTCAATGGGAGATTAATAACATAAACGATATGTTGTTCTTAGTTCTCACGTCCCTAAGAGTTCATACCGTGAGATTCATGCTCGGCTCTCTATCACCCTAGGAGTGACCTCTATTCGAAAAATGTTTGCATGGGTCAATAGTAATGTGAATAGGGGAAGTAGTTCATAGTAAATGGGTGAAAGATATGTGTCAATATATTCTGTGGTCTCTTCCATTAGTTTGGACCATGAGATTCCTATGTTGTACCTACTTGTCGTTTTTATGAGACATAAGCTAGTCATTTTACGGCGGCTATCCCTTCGGAGGGTTGTAACATGGGATTTGGAACAACTAAAACTCCAGAAATGGATAGGATTTTTTAGGTTGATTCCCAATCTTGACTCTCCAATTCGGTAACATCGTTAAGACCAACCTCTGAGATCTGAAAATAGAGGGTTACACTTATTAGAATTACTAAGTGTTAGTAAGTTCTTGACCAAAAATGGTAACTAAATGACTATAGGAATATAAGTTATTTTGGAATTATTATTTAGTCAAGAATGTCTTGCTTCAGTGAAGAAGTATTTGATTATCCCTCGATAGCATCTATTTCGACTCACTAAAGTATCGTTGCAAATCAAATAATGAAATTTGGGTACGTTACTTTCCTAGAACATGATTGGATTTAAAAGCAATTCACTAATAGAATTTATTTATACTTTCAGAGATGATTAGCTCATTAATACAGTTACTAACTTCTGAGAAACTTAATGTGGACAATTACACTACATGAAAATCAACCCTGAATACAATACTGGTAATAGATGATCTGAGGTTCGTTTTAATTAAGGAATTTCCTTCTAACCCCAACTCAAATGCAATCTGAACTGTTGGGAAACATATGACAAGTGGACAAGAAAAAATGAAAAAGCCCGAGTTGATATTCTTGCCAGTATATCTGATGTTTTGGCTAGGAAACATAATCGCATGCATACCGCAAAAGAGATTATGGAATCTCTATAGGGGATGTTTGGACAACCGTTCTTTTCCCTTAGACATGATGCCATCAAGTACATTTATAACTACTATATGAATGATAGGGCCTCTGTTAGAGAAAATGTCCTAGACATGATGTCTATTTCAATGTGGTAGAAAGTAAACAGAGTTGTCATAGATGAGAAAAGTTAGATCAGTTTTATTCTAAAGTTTCTTTCGAAGAGTTTCTTATAGTTCCACACAAATGTGATGCTGAACAAGGTAGAATATAACTTGACCACTCTTCTCAATGAGCTACGGACTTATTGGTCCCTCTTGAAAACTAAGGGACAGGAAACAGAAGTAAATGTTGTCACTGCAGATAAAAGAGGATCGTCCTCTAAGATAAAGTCTGACTCTTCTTGTTCTTCTAAGAATAAAAGTGTTCAGATGAAAAAGAGTAAGGGGAAGAGGAAGGCTCCTACCGACTACAAAGGCATGACTACAGTTGCAGAAAAAGGAAAGTATTTCTACTGCAATGAAGACGAGCATTGGAAGAGAAACTACCTGAAGTACCTTGCGGAAAAGAAACGGAAAAAGCAAAACAAGGAAATTAGTTTCTGAAGAATGCTTGCAGATGAAGAGATAACTCTTAAGGTTGTGAACAAGGGAGGCTATCTCAGAAAAATCAGTGGGAGTTCCTAAAGTTGTTTTCAAAAGATAGATCCATTATATGAGATAATGTACTTCTTGTTAATGTAATGAAAAGTTTTATATCTATCTTGTATAAGAAAATTTGTACAAAATTATTTGCAAAAGAAGTATTTTTATATGTTCTACTATAAAACAACTTATATGTTAAAATCGACCAAAGCAAATGCCATTTCAAATATTCAGATATTTAGAACGGCTAAGAAAAAGGCAAAAGTTTCTCCAAATACTTATCTATGGCAATTAAGATTTGGTCAAGTAAGGCTTAATAGGATTGAGAAAATGGTTAAAAGTGGTAATCTAAATCAGTTAGAAGACCCTTTTAACACTATGTGAGTCTTGTCTTAAAGATAAGATAACCAAAAGATCTTTTATAAGAAAAGGTATTAGAACTAAAGAACCCTTAGAGCTTGCACATTCAGACTTCTATGGTCCGATGAATGTCAAGGCTCATGGGGGGTTTGAATATTTCATCAGTTTTATTGATGATTATTCAAAGTACGGTTATATTTACCTAACTTGATCATAAGTCTAAAACACTTGAAAAGCTCAAGGTGTATGAAAACTTGTTAGGTAAAACAATTGAGACATTTCGATCAGGTCGAGGGGGAGAGTACATAAAATCTGAGACTTTCAGAACTATTTGATAGAACATGGAATCCAGTCACAATTCTCTTGGGAAGAAAAACAAAACCCTGTTAGACATGGTTCAGTTGAAAGATGAGCTATGCTCAATTTCCTAAATTGTTTTGGGAATACACAGCAGTGACTGTTATATACTTTTGAACATCATTCCATTAAAAGTATTTATGAAACTCCATATGAGATGTGGAGAAATTATAAAAGCTGTTTATGACAAGTAAAGGTTGTTTACATTTTTCATAATTTTGGAACGAGCGACACATGTGTTGGTGCCAAACCCTAAGAAATTGGAATACCGTTCAAAACAATATGTTTGTCCATAGGCTACCAAAAATAGTATACTTCTTCAACCCAGAAGAAAATCAAGTATTTGTATCGACAAGAACTACTTTACATGAAAAAGTATACATGAAAGATCATAAATTATTGTGTCAAGTTTCCATAGTAGTTATAGAAAATTAACAAGAGTTATTCATTAAGCTGACCTTAAAATAAGAGTTGTTAATACTGGTCAGATGCATCTTTCTGAAAGAGTTTAAAGTGCCTTGATGTAGTGGGAGGGTTGTGTGACAACCTAGCCATAATATGGGTTTAGTAAAAACTCCAGTCAGTAATACTTGGTGATGGCATCAAGAATCAAGAAGTTGAGAATATAAGATGCACTCCCTATTTGTTGGTAATTAGAAGTCTACTATATACTAATATGTTTACAGGGGTCCTCTCGGCTACAATGTTTGAGGGTCACTTAGTGAGTCTAGGACTATAGGTTGTATAATCTAGGGCAAGTGGGAGAAAAACCCAAAAGTATATGATGCCTAGTAAATACAAGCTAAGGGTATATGACGCCCTAGTTTATTGTATTTCTCTCTAAAAACTCAAAAACTCAACATTATGTGTAGAAAGGCTGTAAGTTTTTATATTATTATTATTATTAATGCATAATTTATTTTAGTTCTATAAATTTCGTTGTTTTGTGAAAAATTAAAAATTGAGTTGATCCCCGCGTCCGCTACGAAACTTTACAATTCCTGCAATTGGTATTAGAGCCAGGTTTTGGTCCCAATTTTTATTTTTCTAGATTGATTTTACAAAATTAGTGGGTTGCATTATGTATTTTTTTCATATGATGAATGAATGTTGAATGTGTTGAAATTTTTGGATGTTTCGGGATTGGATTTTTGTTTTACTACTTTATTTTTACAAATTTTGATTTGTAAGGGCCTGGTGTTTTGGACATAACTAAAGCTATAGAGTCTGTAATTTAATTGTCTTATGTCGTTCGTGATCATCTGGTGGATTTCTGGAGAAAACAAGACCAAATTCGGAAGAATTTCGAAGGAATTCACAACTGTATAGTGCTTTCTATACAATAGTGTTGCAATGTTGTGCCCTAGCATTGCAACACTGCAAAGGGCGAGACAGGATGATCTTTCTGTAGCATTGCAATGCTAGGTCACAGTGTTGCAATGCTTTGAGACGGAAATAATGAATCGATTTTGCTTGGTTCGAATGGTTTGGGTACATGGCCAGTTTAGGTGCTGAGTGGTCCAATTCATGCGGTTCAAGACCTGGTTTGCTTGTTTTTAATTGGTTAACTATTATTTATGTAATAGTTAGTTATTTTTTAATTAATTAAATTAACATAAGTATTATATGCTGGGTTTTATGTCCTAAAACTCGTGCTTTTAAACAATAAGCTTATTTCGTTAATCAATATAGATGTTATTGAAGTTTAATTCAATAAAGTTGTTATTTAATATTTGAATTGCTCATTTCGTTCTAGAAATAACCTAAATCCAATAAACTAAGATCTATGGCTATTACATGAGTACTTCAACTATATGAATAAGGTTGGGTACCTTATTCTGGAGATACTATCAGATACAGTTCAGTTTGTAGATGTTACAATTGTTGTAAAGTGCTATAAAAGAAGTGATCCTGATTCGTTCATGTGGAGACATGTGAGTGGAGGCGTCCTATGCAAAGAGTTTTTATAAGATCGGATCAAGAAATAAGTCACTCTTACTTTATAACGTTATTTATTGTTTAAGACTGACTATTTCAAAACGATGACTTAGGTAACTTGACCTTAATCTTGAGCTAACTATGATCTTCTGTTTATCCGGAATTATCCTTAGATTTGTATAGGGGAAGGTTGGCTCAATAGCGTTAGCTCAGCAAGCCTTCAATTTCAGGGGCAAGACCGGGTGGAGAGCTGGGGACATAGGGTGCAAGATGAAAGTCACTCCTACCCACTTTTAGGGATGAAGAGAGGTTGTTCCCTTAAAGTGCTAACTCTAGGTTTGAACAAGGGGCCCCACCCTCTCATTGGCCGAAGAGGGACTCGATTTAGTGATTGGATCACAAACCAATTTTTCATTAGAGGATCAGTGGGACTTAAGAAAGAAGATGTAATCTCGTGGGTAAAACAGCTTTAGACCCAGCCGTTATTACGAACAACCTGTGAAGGGTTGACTTACTAATTATGGTTATATCGAGTGGGCATAAATATATCTACAGTGAAAGGAGTGCAACTACTGGGCTTTACTAGAGTGACCTGATAGTTAACTAATGTTAGTTAATTAGGTTAAAAAGTTTAGTCAGTTAATCTCAGATAGTTTGAGCTCCTGATCTGTAGGTCCATTAGGTCTCTCTACTAGCTCACAAACGAATTAAACCTTAGAATAGCGTGATGAGAGAATTTGAAACATTCAAATTTAAATTGTTTTAATTAATTAAATAAATTTTATTTAAAATTAATTGTTTGAATTAATTTTATTTAAATTCAAAATTTGAATATTGTAAAAATTCAAAATAATAAAATATTTTTTTTAATTTAAGTTTTAGAAATTTAAATTAAAAATTAGAAAATTTATTTTTAAAATGAAAATGAAAAATTGATTTTTAAATCAATTTCCATTTTTTAGTAGAGTTTTCCCATATTCAACAATTAACTCCCACTTAAAATTGGCAAGTATGTGGTGTCACCTTCAAATGCAATCTGATTGCATGAGAAAAGTGAATAAAACCAACTGAAATGGCTGAGATTTCAACCATGTATTCTGTAATCTTCGAGCTGAATTGCTGAAGACAATGCACACCACGACTTGACTCTCTATCATTTCCTTTATCTTACAGTGTATTTATATTGTATCATTAACATTGAAGAACTCAAATCTGCAATATGAATACATGTTTATCCCATTCCTTGTTCATATCTTCTAATACTATCATGAGTAGCTAAATTACCTTATGGGTTGAGAAGCATATAACCAATATGAACTAAACAATAAAAGAATTATACCCTCACTTGTTTTATGTATGCCTACTCGCATTACTTGAATAAGTTGAAAGATTATTATAAGTAAATTGAATTTAGATTTAGAAATAAGTACATCTTTTGCTTATTGTACTCATTGCATGCATCTTAGAGATAGGGTAGTGTGGCTAAATACACTAAAAAGTGTTGATCGTATATTGAGTGCACGGCTTGAACGCATAACTAATCTAGTTTCTTAGGGATTGGTAAAAATTCTTCTCAACCTTATTATCGCATGTTAGTATCCATAACCACCACTCATACTGTTTCACTTGAAGCACAACCCTCAACGCATAAAATTTAGATTTAGAATATAACAAAAAAAAGGTGACTATTTGTGTGAACATTTCATTTGGATTAAGATCTAAGGATCAGTTCATCACACACTTATAAGAAATCTCTAAGTTCGACCCTGGACTTACCAGGACTCTAGTTGGATTTAAACATGGGTTCTACTAAGAAAAACTAAATGTTATAACCACATAATTATCATTCATTTCATCGCATGGTAAGAACACATCAAAGTGCATGGGGATGGAGTGTCAATATGTTGATAACTCTAACTTTGCACGTATATCTTTAATAAAAGAAGAGAAATTTAAAGGGAAAAGTGTAGCCTCACACATAAATTTTGATGAGAAAAGTGGTTTTTCATAAAGCTTTTTCATAGATAACTCTCCAATAAAAATCCCTTCAATTCATCTCTTATTTTGAGTTTCACCATCTAATCTAAGGTCCTAAAAGATAGTAGGGAAAATCAAGTGTTGGTCTACAACTTGTTGGTAAATAATTTCGGCCTAGAATTCAAGGATTGTAGAGTTCAACAAAGGTATGATTTTTAGAAACCCTACTTGTATTTTTATTTCATCTTGTATGTTTCTGTGCTGAAATTGATGGAATTAGAGTGTTTAAGATCCTAATTGCTTCCACTTGTTGAATGTCAACACCATCACTTACTAAAGAGCATGAGGTCATGATCACTACACGTCAGATCGTGGAGACCCTTTAGGAGATGTTTGGACAACCGTCCTCTCAGATCTGACATGAGGCCCCCAAGTACATTTATAACGTGCGAATGAAGGCCAATCGGTGAGAGAACATGTTCTTGATTTGATGGTCCACTTTAATGTCGTTGAGATGAATGGCGCAGTCATCAACGAGCAAAGTCAGGTATCTTTTATTATAGAATCTCTTTCGAAAAGTTTCCTCCAACTCTGCAGCAATGCGGTTATGAATAAAATAGAGTACACCATAACTATCCTCCTAAATGAGTTATAGACTTCTCAATATTTTATGAAAAGTAAGGGACTGGTATAAGGAGAGGCAAATGTTGCCAATTCCAAAAAAGTTCCATAAGGGTTCATCCTTTAGAACTAAGTTTGTTCCCTAGTCGCCTGGTTCTAAGAAGATCCAGGAGAATAAATGAGGAAAAGGGAAGGCTCTTGCTTCTAGGAAAGGCAAGGGCAAGTTCTTCCACAACAATGTGGATGATCACTGAAAACACAATTGCCCCAAGTACCTCGCCGAAAAGAAGAAACAAAAATAAGGTAAATATGATTTATTGGTTCTAGAAACTTGTTTAGTGGAAAATGACCATAATGCCTAGATACTTGATTCGGGAGCTACTGATCACGTTTGTGAAGAACATTGAAGGTCCTTAGGCAAAAGCATTGGATCATACCAAATACCCAAAATTTACAGAACATAATTTTTACAGCAACAACATGTTGAAGGTCCTTGGGCAAAAGCATTGGATCATACCAAATACCCAAAATTTACAGAACATAATTTTTATAGCAAAAACATGCAAATTATGCATTTAAAAGAAAATTGCAGCATGCTTTGAAAACATAGATTACAAAAAAAAAAAAAAAAAAAAAAGGTTTAAGAAACCTTACCTTTGAAGATTTCTTTTTCACGAGATTTCTTCTCCAAATCTTGTCATGAACAATCTCAAACCCTCTGACTATCAATAAGGACACCACCACGAATGTTACCTCTGTATTCTTTGGGTGAGAATCTAAGAGTTTTATGGGCTCTAACTATTTTCGTAAATAGGGTTTTTTAGGGAGACGAGAGGAAGTGATGATATTCAGATTTTTTCACATAACTTTTTTGTGTATCTTCTCTTGAGAAAAACCACATCAAGAAGAAGAATAACCACTTCTCTTCTAGCCACTAGCACGTTTTAGAGAGAAAAGAGGGGGAGGGCGTTACAACTCCCTCCCAAATTTATTTTTAAAATAAAATAAAATATATTTATTTATTTTCATAAATCAATTTAATATATTTATATGATAACTACCTTATCATATAATATATATTAAACTATATGTTATATCAAATATAACATATAACCTATAGTTTCTATATTGTATCAAATACAATACAAACTATAGTTTCTATTTTCTCACCAATGACATTAAATATAAATCTCATTTATATTAAATTTAATTATGTGAATCAAATTCATATAATTAATATTTGAATCATATTCAAATATTTATTTCCTCTTAAATAAAATTTATATTATAATGTATCAAAATACATTATAGTAATTATATCAAATATAATTAGATTAAATTAATTACAACACATATAATTAATTTCCTCAATTAATTTGAACAATTTAAATTAATCCAAAATTTGATTCTCATTAATTCCTATTGAGCTACAGAGGGGACCTCATAGACCTGTAGCTTAAAGCCTTAACGCTACATGAATAATTAATTAAACCCCTTTAATTAGTATTCACCATTCATTAACTGTCGGACACTCCATTAAAGAATGACAGCTGCACTCTTCGTATTACAGATATATTTCTATGTCCATTGGATATAACCAATCAACAGTACGATGACCCTTCAAAAATCATACTAAAATATTTTGAAAATTTTATGGTTTATTGGTTTGTGGTTAATGCAACTAATTTTTACATAAATCATACTATATTTCTATGTCCATTCTCATTATTAGTTTATTGGTTTGTGGTTAATGCAACTAATTTTTAAATAAAACATCACATATTTTGTTACATAAATAAAATGTTTGTACATTATAGTTACAAACTATGGGACTCTACGAGATTTAGGGCATCAACCCCAACAATCTCTCACTTGACCTAAATCTAGTATGGAATACAATGTAAAAGTCATACTAAAATACGAAGTACACAAATATTAAACTAGTGCATAACACACCCAGTACAAATCTCCCACTTGTTCTAGTCTAAACGTGGCCTATCCCATAGACCCATACTCTGCAGGTGACCCTCAAACACCTTAGCCGTGAAGGCCTTTGTAAAAGGATTAGCAACATTATGCTCTGAAGCTATCTGCATGACGATCATGTCTCCTTGATGCACAATCTCTCGGATGAGATGATACTTCCACTCTATGTCTCAAGCTTCCCGCATTTGTGACTCCGAGGCTTTTGGGAATTAGCCACAGCACCACTATTATCACAATAAAGTGTGATGGGCTTTGACATGTCTAGAACAACTTCCATATCAGTCAGAAACTTCCTGAGCCAAACAGTTTCCTTAGCAGCTTGACAAGCCATTGTGTACTCAGCCTCCATAGTGGATTCAGCAATGCACCCTTGCTTGGTGCTCCTCCAGACTATTGCTCCTTCGTTAAGAGTGAACACTGACCCTGATGTAGATTTTCTAGAATCCTTACCAATCTGAAAATCAGAGTCTGTGTGTCCTGTAAGGATCAGATCCTTAGAACCATACACAACCATATAGTCCCTCGTTCTCTGAAGATACTTGAGGATATTCTCAACAATGGTTCAGTGGTCATATCCTGAATTAGATTGATATTTACTGACTTCCCCACTACATAGCAAATGTCAGATCTAGTACATAACATCATATTAGGTTGCCAAGAGTCGATGCATAGGGAATCCGTCTTATTTCCTTAACTTCTTGAGGTGTCTTAGCACACTGTTCCTTAGACAATATTACTCCATGTCTGAAAGGTAGCAAACCTCTCTTGGAGTTCTACATCGAATACTTGACAAGCATTTTTTTCAATGTACGATGCTTGAGACAGAGCTAGCATTTTTTTCTTTCGATCTCTAAAGATCTGAATTCCCAGAACAAAATGAGCCTCTCCTAAATCTTTCATTTGGAATTGGGTCGCTAGCCAGTTCTTAACTTCAGTCAGTAGACCTACATCATTCCCAATGAGTATGATATCAACTACATATAACACTAGGAAAGCTACTAAACTGTTATTGATTCTCTTATATACATAAGGCTCATCAACATTTTGATCAAAGTCATAAGATTTGATCGTAGTATCAAATCTTATATTCCAAGATCGAGAAGCTTGCTTCAGTCCATAAATGGACCGATTAAGCCTGCAAACCTTTTTCTCTTGACCTTGGGTTATGAATCCCTTAGGTTACTCTATCTAAATGGTTTCCTTAAGATTACCATCTAGAAAGACAGTATTGACGTCCATTTATCAAATCTCATAGTCATAATATGAGGCAATAGACAGGAGGATCCGGATAGACTTTAACATGGCAATAGGTGAGAAAGTCTCCTCATAGTCGACTCCCTCAACCTGGGTATAACCCTTTGCTACTAGTCTAGCCTTGAAGGTTTGCACTTTCCCATCAGTACCCTATTTTCTCTTGTAGATTCAGTTGCAACCTATAGGTTTAACCCCATCAGGTAGATCTACAAGATCCCAAACTGAATTGGAGTACATCGACTCCATTTCGAGATCCATAGCTTTTATCCATTCATCTTTATCAACATCCTCCACTGCCTTCTTATAAGAAAATGGATCCTCAACATCTCTTTTAGCTAACATAGCTAGAATTTCTATTAAACCCATATAAAGATTGGCGGGTCGCAACCCTCCTACTGCATCGTGGTTCCCTTAACACTTGAGTTAGATTTGACATACTAGATGATCCAACTTAAAAAACTCTTGTTGAAGTGTTGGGTTCTTCAAGAACTCCTATTGAAGGTTCGGTAAATTCTTTGGAAAGTTCATTCAACACAACCTTACTGTGGGACTTGTGCTCCCTTAAGTGCTCTTCTCCCAGAAAAGTAGCGTTTGTCGATACAAACACTTTTTTTCCTTAGGGTCCAAGAAGAAACGATCTCTTGTTTCTTTGGGTAGCCTATAAATAGGCACAATTTTGAACGAGATTCTAGTTTCTTAGGATTTTCCTCAAGCACATCTACTGGGAAACCTCAGATTTTGAAATGACGTAAACTAGCTTTACAACCATTCAATAATTCCAAAGCTGATCCGATAACACTTTTGGATGGAACACAGTTCAAAATATACGCTGTGATCTCTATTGTATAACCCCAAAATGAGTCATGTAAGGAAGCATAACACATCATAGACCAAAACATGTCCAATAGGTTTGATTTCTCCTTTCTGATACACCATTCTGCTAAGATATACCAAGTGCTTAGAGTTAGGATACAATTCCATGTTCTATCAATTAGTTTTGGAATGTCAGATCCATAAACTCTCCACCTCGATCAGATCAAAATGTGTTAATAGTTCTATTTTAATGCATTTTCAACTTCAACCTTGAATTCTTTTAACTAAGAGATTCAGACTTATGTTACATTAAATAAACATACCCATATCTTGAATAATCATCAGTAAAAGTGATGAAATATTCAAAATCTCCTCTTGCTTTAAAATTCATCAGACCACAGAGGTCTGAATGTACCAGCTCTAGAGGTTCTTTCGCCCTGTGACCTTTTCTAGTAAAGGGTCTTTTAGTCATTTTGCCTTCAAGGCATGACTAACACACAGGTAAATAATTTTCTTCTAACTCGCTTAGAACTCCATTCTTCACCAATCTCTCAATCCTATTGAGATTGATATGTCCTAATCTTAGGTGCCAAGGATGGGCAATTTCATTTCAACGTTATGGAGGGCTTTAGTTGCTAACAGTCTTAGCACATAAAGGTTATTTTCCAGTTTCACAAAACAAATATCAACACCATTTTTGGAAATAAACATTTTATTTACATGGAAGTTGATACAATAAGATTGTTCAAGTAAATACTTTACAAAAACTAGGTTCCTTTTAAAACTAGGAACTATATACACATTTTCTAGTAAAATGAATTTATTCTGTAAAATTAACTGGAGACCTCCCACTTCCACAGACGAGATGACGTGCCCAATTCCAACCTGCATCGTCATCTCACTAGCATCAAGTTGCTGCCAAGAATTAATTCCCTGAAATGAATAACAAACGTCGTTAGTGGCACCAGAATCGAAATCTAGGCGGAATTATCATTCTCAACTAAACATATTTCCAAAACAAGTAAATCATATTTACCTTGCTTGGCCTTCTTCTTTTATGGCAAGTATTTGGGACAGTTCCTCTTCCAATGTCCCTCCTGGTTTCAATGGAAATGGATTCAACCTTGGCTTTCTTTTGAGCAGCAGCTGGTGGGTTAGCTTTTCCTTTTCCACCTTTCTTATTCTTCCACTTTTTGATGGCGAAAGAATAAGGCACAGACTTTGTTCAAGAGGTTGAACCTCTATGGAACCTTTTAGAAGATGGAGCAACATTTGCTTCATCCTTCTGTTCTTTGGTTTTTAACAAGGACTGGAAGGTCTGTAGCTCATTGAGCAAGGTGGTTAGGTTGTAGTCAATCCTGTTCAAAACAGCATTGCTACGGATGTGTAGGGAACTTACAGGTAAAGATTCCAAAATGAAGCTAACCTGGCTGGCTTCATCGATGACAGACCCATTCATCTCCGCCACATTGAAGTGGACCATCATGCTGAGAGCATGTTCTCGAACAGATGCCTCTTCTTGTATATGGGCATTGAAGATCTGTATGAGAGCGTCATGCCTGAGCTATGCGTACGGTTGTCCAAACATTCCCCTCAGGGACTCCATGATCTCACGGGCTCTGAGTATGGGCTCATGCTTCTTGGCCAAGATATATGCTCGGACCTTTTCGTTTGCCAGTGTCCAATGCTTGTATGCTTCTCAAACATTTCGCGCAACATTTGGAGCTGGAATAGGAGGACAGACCTTCATCAGAACAAAACGAAGGTCATCGATGATAAGTATTGTGTTCATCGTGTTTTTCCATCAAGTTTAGTTTCGCCCGTCAATTTATCAGCGGCAAGTAGATTTAAGGTCGTGGAAGTCATTGTGAAATAAATTTGCTAAAACCGTACAACTTATTTATTATTAGTTTATTTGCATTAAATCAACAAGACAACCAATCAATTTTAGCAAAATAGTCTAGTGTACCCTAAGTGACATCTATTTTGCAATGATGTTTCAGTGAGACAGGACAAAAGTCACCGTAGGGTGATCAAGTGCCCCTTCACTGAAATGAGACAATCTCAACTAATAGAAAAAACAACTCTTTATTACTATCATTTTAGTCACCATTGTTTGGTCCAGAATTTGTTAAACTCGCTTAACAATTCTTGTAAGTGTCATTTTAGTTAGAGTTCTGCCTCAATGAGCCAACCGTAGGGAAAACCCGATTGGGACATGAAACTAAAGCAACCTTATCTATTGATGGAGTTTGAATAAAACGTCATGCAAATATTCCATCTTTTAGGGGGACACCCACGGTGCCATGAGGCCATGCATGAAACTTTACTTCAAACTAATGAGAGTGACCGAGGGATGTGTTGTCACACGTCCCACTACCATTTACTATAAGCACTCTCTCCATTCACCTTGATATTGATCTATACAAATGCCACTCGTAGGGGAACACCCATGGTGCCTCGAGGCCGAGTATAGATCTCATGGTGTAAACTTTAAGGGAGAAACGTGAAGAGGATAAAATGAAATATCATATACCCTACTTTCCTCCTACTAAGCATTTTACCTAGGGTTAATTAACTTAGGAAAATCCGGCTACTGATTTTAACTAAGTGATTGTTTAATTTACCCAAAAACAACACTTGCTTTTGGATAGTTAAATTTTTTTTATGAAGATCTATTAAACTTTTCAACAAACTTTAATCAAACTTGCATGCATGTAACAAATCTATCTAATTCACATTTCTAGGTAAGTTCCTAGGTAGGGGTGTTACGTTCCCGTTAACTTAAATACCCCAGCCTAGACAGAACTTACCTTAGGCAAAAGGTCCCTTACATATACATTTGTTAGGTAGTTAATATTTTATTAAGAATCAATTTAATCCTATTAAACCTATTAAAATATTTAACTTATATTTCTAATCTCATTAGAAATGTGATCTTAGGTCTATATGAATCATGTTCTAAAATAATTTTAAAAAATGATTTTACCTAATGTTTACATGCAACTCTGAATTATTGATTTTAATTTCTAATTTCATTTTCTTATAACAATTATAAGCAAATGAAATAAATTAAAACCGAATCATGTCAATTTCATTTCATTACTAACATAAATAACAATTATATACTATAGTAATGAAATTATTAATAACATACTTTAAACATATATTCATATAGTATATTTTAACTCTTATAATATAAATGATGCATGTATATGTTATTAATGCCAAATGTTATAATATATGCATGCATGCATATATTATAACATTTGTACTATATGATGTATGGGCATGCTATAATATTAAAACATGCGTCTAAACATATATTATAACAATTATAATATAAATGATACATGAAAATTAAATGCATAACCATTGAAGGTCCTCGAGCGAAAACATGGGATCGGACCAAATACCTAAAATTTACAGAACATAAATTTTACAGCAAAAACATACAGATTATGCATTTAAAAGAAAATTGCAGCATGCTTTTAAAAAAATTGATTACAGAAAAGAAAAAATGGTTTAAGAAACCTTATCCTTGAAAAACTCTTCTTCACGAGATTCCTTCTCCAAATCTTGTCACGAACAATCACGAACCCTCTAACCAACAATGAGGACACAACCACGAACGTTACCTCTGTATTCTTTGGGTGAGAATCTATAAGTTTTGTGGGCGCTGGCTATTTTGGAAAAGAGGGTTTTTTTTAGAGAGATGAGAGGAAGTGATGATATTCATATTTTTTTCATAGAACTCTTCTGTGTATCTTCTCTTGTGAAAAACCAAACCAGGAAGAAGAAGAACCACTTCTCTTATACCCTACTAGCATGTTTTAGAGAGAAAAAAGGGGGAGGGAGTTACAACTCCTTCCCAAAATAATTTTTAAAATAAAATAAAATATATTTATTTATTTTCATAAATCAATCTAATATATTTATATGATAACTACCTTATCATATATTATATATTAAACTATATGTTATAATAAATATAACACATAACCTATAGTTCATATATTGTATCAAATACAATACAACTTATAGTTTCTATTCTCTCACCAATGGCATTTAATATAAATCTCATTTATTTTAAAGGGTTATTTTTAAATATAGAAAAATAAACTAAAATATTTACAAAATATAACAAAATTTTAAAACTATCAATGATAGACGTTGATAGACTTCTATCAGCGTCTATCAATGTCACTGATAGACACTGATAGATCAACATCTGTCATTGATAGTTCTATAATTTTGCTATATCTTGTAAATATTTTCAACAGTTTTACTATTTAAAATAATTTTCCTATTTTAAATTTAATTATGTGAATCAAATTCATATAATTAATATTTGAACCATATTCAAATATTAATTTTCTCTCTAATAAACTTTATATTATAATGTAACAAAATACATTATAGTAATTATATCATATATAATTAGATTAAATTAATTATATCACATATAATTAATTATCTCAATTAATTTGAACAATTCAAATTAATCCAAAAATTGATTCTCATTAATTCCTATTGAGCCACAGAGAGGACCTCATGGACCTGTAGCTTGAAGCTCCAATAGTACGTGAATAATTAATTAAACTCCTTTAATTAAATTATTCACTATCCATTAATTGTCTGGCACTCCACTAAAAACCAACAACTGCACTCTTCGCACTACAGATTTATTTCTATGTCCATTGAATATAACCAGTCAACAATACGATAATCCTTCACAAATTGCTCGTAAGTACAACTAGGCCAAAATTACCCTTTTTCCCCTATACTTACTTCTAACTCCTTAAGCACCACCAATCCCTTTAATGAACAATAAATCATAGTCCAACTATGACCAAACCCCTCTCGGCGTAGGAAAGGGTGTGGCACCATATTGTTCAAGCCTCGGAATCAGCCCTTAAGGGAGTAATTTATCTACTTGCCTGACATTGGGGAAGGAATGAATCTCTTCTTGTGTGGTTATGTTCCCAACTCCCTAATAAGATAAATCCTCAAAATGGTAAGCTTGTTGAGTCGGCAATCTGGCCACTCTCACCCATACAAATCAAAAGACCACCTTCATAGGTAGGAGTTCATAATTCATTCAAGATTCAAGTCATGTTACCTATGGTCATCTTGGTGAAATGAAAGTCTCTATTATGAACGGTGTTATATAATGAGACTAAACATTTCGTGGTTTGGTATTATACAAACTTCTTTATATAGGATATCCCCACTCACATGTCTCCACATGAATTATCAAGATCAGATCATTTGTAGCACTTTACAACAATTGTAACATCTACAAAGAGAGTCATACTCGTAATGTCACTAGGATAAGGTATTCAGCCTTACCCATTTACTACAGACCATTTAGGTTATCACATAAACATGATCTACTAGTATGTCTCTACTTACATGTTTAAGCTATAAAGATAACCTTGGATGTTAGTTTATTGGTTTGTGGTTAATGCAACTAATTTTGAAATAAAACATCACATATTTTATTACATAAATAAAATATTTGTACATTACAATTACAAACTATAGGACCCTATGAGATTTAGGGCATCAACCTTAATAGTTTGTTCTTCTTTACAAAGAATTAGTTCCTTCTAGCAGCTCGAGGAGGGTGAAATGACACTCAAGTTTGCAATAAGAGACGTCATTTCAGCTCATTCAGTAGGAGATGCAAAGTTATTTTTCAGAAATAGAAATTTTTTTTAGAAGACTTATATATTGTTCCTAAAATTAAAAGGAGCCTTGTATCTATTTCATGTTTAATTGAACAAATATACCCAATTTTCTTTTCAATTAATGAAGCATTCATTATGAAAAATGGTGTACTAATTTGTTCAGTTAAATTAGAAAACAACATGTATGTGATAAGATCAATTGAAGCAAGAGCGTTGCTAAATTATGAGAGTTTAAAACTACTAACACTCAAGATCCATTGTCCTATAAGCAAGCAATGAATGACGTAGACAAGGACCAATGGTTCAAAGCCATGGACCTTGAAATAGAGTCTATGTACTTCAATTTAGTATGAGAACTTGTAGATATACCTTGAGGGGTTAAACCCATAGGGTGTAAATAGATCTATAAGAGAAAGAGAGATATAGCTGAAAAGGTACAGACCTTCAAAGCTAGACTTGTAGCAAAGTGTTATATCTAAGGGAAAGGGGTTGATTATGAGGAAACTTTTTCCCCTGTTGCTATGCTTAAGTCTATAAGAATCTTCTTATCCATAGCCACATATTACGACTATGAGATATGGCAAATGAATGTCAAGACTGCTTTTTTGAATGACAATTAAGAGAGCATTTTTAGGTCTCAGTCCGAGGAGTTCATAGCCGAAAGTCAGAAATAAAAGTTTGCAAGCTAAATTGATCCATTTAAGGGTTGAACAGACATCCAGATTTTGGAACATTAGGTTTGAAACTGCAATCAAATCTTTTGGTTTTGACTAAAACATTGATGAACCTTGTGTCTACAAGAAAATCATCAACAGTAAAGTAGCTTTCTTGGTACTTTATATAGACGATATCCTACTCTTTAGGAATGATGTAGGATACTTTAGTAGTGTTAAAAATGGCTAAGAACCCAATTCCAAATGAAGGATTTGGGAGAGGCACGGTATGGTCTAAGGATCGTAAGAACAGAACGTTAGCCCTGTGTCAAGCAACTTATATGGACAAAATGTTGGCCCGGTATTCAATGCAGAACTCTAAGAAGGGTTGATTGCCTCTCAAGCATGGTATTCAATGCAGAACTCTAAGAAGGGTTGATTGCCTTTCTACCTGAGTTGTGGGTAGCTTAATATATGTTATGCTCTGCATTAGGACAAACATTTGTTATGCAGTGGAAATAGTCAGTAGGTACTAGTTCAATCCAGGGTTAGACCATTAGACTGCGATTAAGAACATCCTCAAGTATCTTAGGAGAAATACGGACTACATGCTGGTGTATGGAGCTACATATTTGATCCTTACAGGATACTCTGATTTTGATTTCCAAACTGATAGGGATTTTAGGGAATCTACGTTAGGACCAGTGTTCACCCTGAACATGAGAGTTGTAGTATGGTGTAGCATCGAGCAAGAATGCATTGCAAGCTCCACTATGGAGGCTGAGTATGTAGCTGTTGTGAAGCAGCAAAGGAATAAATTTAGCTCAGGAAGTTTCTAAGTGATTTGGAAGTCGTTCCAAACATAGATTTGTCTATCACTTTATACTGTGACTATGACAACAGTGGAGCAGTAGCCAACTCTAAAGAGCCTCGGAGCCAAAAAAGTAGAAAATATATTAAAGGAAGTATCACCTAATAAGAGATTATGCAATGAGGAGATGTAATCGTCACAAATATCGCATCAAAGTAGAACATCGCTTATCCATTTACGAAGACTCTCTCGGCTCTAGAGAGTTTAGGTTTGCAAGACATGTACATTATATAATCTATGGCACGTAGGAAATGTGTAATGGGTATATGGATGCCCTAGTTTATTGTATTTGTATACCATTCCCCTTGTTTTGAGTTATTGATATTATGTACATTCCACTAACTAGAATTTTAGTTCAAGTGATAGTTTGTTTGGTTTTAAACCCTAAAACTCGTAGATAGAAAATGTAAATAATTGACTGTCATAAAGAGTTATCGATGTTATTTCAATAAGTGTTATTGATTGTATTGTATTTGTTTTGTCTTAATAACCCTAATCCAATGAACTAACATCCTAGGCTATTTTACGAGTCTTGAATTGTATATGGAGATATAAGGGGATTAACGTTCAAGATACAGCCTAAAGGGTATACAGTATAGGGATAAGATTAGGTACTTTATCCTAGTGACACTATGGATATGACCCACTTTGTATTTTATACAAATGTAATAATCCAATGCGTTCGTGTAGGTGACATGCGAGTTGGGGTATCCTATGCAATGAGTTTGCATAAGACCAGACCGCAAAATAATAACTGTTAGATGTAACTCCGTTGACTAGTTACATTTCTATTTCAATAAGATGACCTAGGCAACTTAGCTTAATCTTGAGTGTATTATGTGTAGGATTGTATCAGTAATAGCGGAAGCACAAGGATCATCTAAGCACTCTAATTCACTAATTTTGACAAAATATAAATTATGCTCTTGCAGAAAACAAGTGAGTTTCAAGACATACCACTTGTAGAACTTCTTCAAAGCTTCTTCTTCAATTGCTATCTTCTCCAAATCTTGTTATAGACCACCTCAAGATCTTCCTCACTATTCTCTTACTGCTCTAGATTGAGTTATGAGACTCAAAACAAGCTTAAATCAAGGGATGAAGGAGAAATGCTCACTACAGTAATCTTGTTGGAGAACCCTTTCTTCAACCCGAATTTTCTCTAAAATTCTCTATAGATTGCATGCCCGATTTTCACTCCAAACTCTTCATTATATTGCATATCAACATGCAAACGGGAGAGTTGTATGAGTTGCAGCTCAAGCTTGGAGAAGACAAGGTAAAGAGAATGTCATTTGAGTGAGCAAGTTGAAAGATGGATAACGGAAAATCTTTTTCCATTTTGTGTTTTGTTTTTCACTTTTTTCAATTTTATCACAAAATCAAATTTTGATTTTAAAACTAAAAATTTTAATTAATTTCATAAATTAATTATTAGATAAAATTTAATTAATTTAATATCAAATATTAAATTAATTTTAACACATATCACTCTTATATATTTAAATCATATTTAAATATATAAATTCTCCTATTCCGTTTAATTTTTAAATTAAACATGTAATTATATCTCATATAATTACTAATTCCCTTAATTATAATTTGAACGTTTCAAATTAACTTATCACGCTTTCTAGAGCTAGTCCGTTACGAGCTAGTAGGGAGTCCTCATGGATCTATAGATCATGGACTCAAACGATCTGAGATTAATTGGTAAACTCATTAGACCATATTAATCTCATTCTTTTAACTAATGGGTCACTCCACTAAAGCCCATAGTTGCACTCCTTCACTATAGATATATTATGTCCACATGGTTTAAACCATAATCAACAAGTTGACCCTTCACAGGTTGTTCGTAATAATGGTTGGGTCAAATATCTGTTTTACCCCGAGATTACGTCTTATTCCTCAAGTCTCTACTAATCCTCTAATGAACAACTGGTTTAATGATCAAATCATTAAACCAAACTCTCTCAGCCTAGTGAGAGGGTGGGGCCCCTTGTTCAAACTTGAATTTAGTACTTGAGAGAACAACCTTTCTCCTATTCCCTAAATCAGGTAGGCGTGAACTTCATCTTGCACCCTATGTCCCCAGCTATCTATCCGATTCTTACCCCTAAAATGGGAGTCTTATTGATCTGGCTGTTAAGCCAACCCTCACCTATGCAAATCTAAGGGTCATCCCGAATAAATAGGAAGTTCATAGTTAGTTCAGGATTAAGATCGAGTTACCTAGGTCATCTAGGTGAAATAGTCAATCTTATATAGTAAATAACGTTATAAAGTAAGAGTGACTTATTTCTTGGTCCTGATCTTATGCAAACTCATTGCATAGAATGCCCCCACTCCTCGTGTCATAATATGTACGAACTACAATCACATCGTATGTAATACTTTACAACTCTTTGTAACAACTACAGAGTAGGCCGCATCCAATGGTGTTACCAAAATAAGGTACCCAATCTTATTCATGTACCATATATCATTTTGACTATTTACTCGAACCTGATCCACTCTTATGTCTCCACATAATGTTCAAGTACTCATACAATAGTCGTGGGTCTTAGTTTATTGGATTTAGACTTTCATACAATTTATGAAATCAATAATAACTTTATTGATTATAGAAAATGTTTATCATTTTACAAACTGCGAGTTTTAGGACATAAAACCCAACATTATGAACTCCTATTCACGAGGGATTATCCTTTGATTTGTATGGGTGAGAGTGATCAGTTCACCGACTCAATATGGCTACCCTTTTAAGGACAAGACAGAGTGAAGAGTTGGTAACATAATAGTACAAGATGGATTCCATTTCTTCCCATCTTTAAGGTAAGTAGATAAGTGTTCCCTTAAGTGGTGTCTCCAAGACTTGAACAAAGAACCCTACCCTCTCACTGGCCCGAGAGGGATTTTTGTTTAATAGTTGGACCATAAACAGATTGTTTATTAAAGGAGCACTAGTACTTAAGGATAAAGAAGTAACATAGGGGTAAAACGGTAATTTTGATCAAGCTGATATTACGAACACTCATAAAGGACTAACTTGTTGTTATTGGTCTATATCCATGGACACATAAATATATCTGCAGTGAGAAGAGTGCAGCTGTGGGTCTTTAGTGAAGTGTACCCACAATTAACGAATATTGATTAATGTGGTTAATGAGTTTAGCCAATTAATCCTTATCGTTGGAGCTTCTGATTTGTAGGCCCATGAGGTCCTCTTCCTAGCTCGTAAAGGGCATTGAGGTAATTATGTAATGAATAGAGTTTGAAATGTTCAAATTCACGTAAGCAAATAGTATGATGTATAATGATACATTATAATATAAAATTTATATACGATATAAAATTTAATTTTGGATATGATTCAATTTATGAGAGAATTAAATATTTGAAGGAGTTCAAATATTAATTTGATATGAATTGGATTCATATTAAAACTATAGGTTAAAATTAATGCATATTAGATACACATTAAAATTATAGGTTATGAGAGAAATACAATTGAATATGATTCAAATGTAAGCTAATTAAATATTTAATATTTAATTTGATAATTAATTAATTGGAGAATTAATTAATTAAATTTTATTTAATTAAATTAATTGAATTAATACTATAGGTTATGTGAGAGATGTTCATTTAAATATGATTTAAATGAATTTATTAATTAAAATTGATTTAATTAATTATTAATTTAATTCACTATTAATTAATTAATTAATTATTCATTTAATTTAACTTATTAAATAAAATAATAATAATAATAATAATAACTCCCATATGTGGGAGTCATCAAAAGGAACGTGGATCATTGCCCACATTTAACGTTTTCTCTCTCGCCAATAGGCTCTCACGTATCATATACTTGAGAGATGAAGAAGTCTATTTGGAAAAATGAAGATCATAAAAAAATTCTTGATAGAATCCTTATGGTAAAAAAAAAAAACCACCCCCCCAATTTTGAGATTGATTATCAATAACCCCAAATTCTCAGAGAACATGGGAGGTTCCCAATTGGTGTTGCTTGTGCATTCAATACCAAGGAGAATTGGTCCTTTCGTCTGAATTGTCAACGAAAGTAAGTGTTTTTTTTTTTAAATTCCTTATAAGACTAAATTCCCAAATTGTCAAGAATGCTTAACCTAAATTTTATAGTAAGTTGAGGTTTTTAGGTCTTTGTGTTACTCTGTATATTTTCCCAGTGTACTGGTATTTTGAAACCTAAAATAATTACGAGTTGGGTATTGGTATTTTCCGCTGCGTTAGGGATTTTATCCCTACAAAGATGGTGTTAATCAATCCGAGCATGCGAGCATTGTAGGTATTCTCAAATACATTGTTGATTGCCCTAGGCCTGATATAACTTATGTTGTAGAATTACTTTATAGGTCTACTATAGAGTATTAAAATGTTGTAGAAAGGGTTATAAGGTACTTGAAGAAAACCTAGAACCTAGGATTACATTATCAAAAAAAATTCGTTGTCCTAGAAGGGTTCAACGATACTGACTAGAATTCCCTCTCAGATGATTCAAAGGCTAGAATGACTATATTTTTTAATATAGTAGGTGAAGCTGTTTCTTAGAAGTCCAAGAAATAGACTTTTCTAGCCCAAACTACGATAGAGTTAGAAATGATAACACTAGCAACAACTAGTGAAGAAGTAAGTTGGCTTAGAAGTCTGCTATGAGAGATTCTCCTACGGGAAAAATCGGTACCAGCCATATTGATCCATTACAATAGTATTGTAGCAATTGTCAACGAAAGTTAGTGTTTTTCTTTTCCCTTCTCTGTAAGACTAGATTCCCAAATTGTCAAGAATGCTTAACCTAAATTTTACAGTAAGTTGAGATTTTTAGGTCTTTGTGTTACTCTGTATATTTTCCTAGGTATTTTAAAACCTAAAATAATTATGATTTGGGTATTGGTTTTTTCTACTGCGTTAGGGCCTTTATCCCTACAAAGATGGTGTTAATCAATCCGAGTATACGAGCATTGTAGGCATTCTCAAATACATTGTTGATTGCCCTAGGCCTGATATAGCTTATGTTGTAGAATTACTTTGTAGGTTTACTTGTATATAGCATTAAAATGCTGTAGAAAGGGTTATAAGGTACTTAAAGAAAACCTAGAACCTAGGATTACATTATCAGAATTTTTTCGTTGTCCTAGAAGGGTTTAGTGATGCTAACTATAACTCCCTCTCAGATGATTCAAAGGCTAATAATGGCTATATTTTTTAATATAGTAGGTGTAGTTGTTTCTTAGAAGTCCAAGAAACAGACTATTCTAGCCTAATCTACGATGAAGTTAGAAATGATAACACTAGCAACAGCTAGTGAGGAAGCAAGTTGGCTTAGAAGTCTGCTATGAGAGATTCCCTTACGGGAAAAATCGATACCAGCCATACCGATCCATTGCGATAGTACTATAGTGATCACAAAAGTTCAGAATCATTATCACAATGGAAAAAGACGACAAATACGTCGTAAGCATAGTACCATTAGAGAGTTCCTCACTGTTGGTGCAGTTAGAGTGGATTATATACGTGTTTGGGTTGATGCCCTAAATCTCGTAGGGTCTTATAGTTTGTAAACTTTGTATGAACAAATTCTTATGTGATTCATAATATATGATATTTTATTCACTTTGTCTATAAAATATGTGATATTTTAGTTGCATTAACCACAATCCAATAAACTAACATCCAAGGTTATCATTGTAACTTAAACATGTATGTGGAGACATACAGGTAGATAATGTTTAAGTGATAATCTAAATGGTATGTAGTATATGGATAAGGCAAGGTACCTTATCCTGGTGACACTACAAGTATGACCCGTTTTGTAGGTATTACAATTGTTGTAAAGTGCTACAAATGATCTGATCCTGATCATTCATGTATTAGACATGCGAACGGGGATATTCTATACAAAGGAGTTTGTATAAGATGGGACCACGAAATGTTTAGTCTTATTATAGAACACCATTCATAATAGAGACTTTCATTTCACCAGGATGACCATAGGTAACATGACCTGAATCCTAAGTGACTTGTGAACTCCTGCCTAGGAGGGCGGTCCTTTGATTTGTATGGGTGAGAGTGGCTAGATCACCGACTCAACGAGTTTACCATTTTGGGGATTCGTCTAATTGGGGAGCTGGGAACACAGCTACACAAGATGAAATTCATTCATTCCTCGAAGCAGGGGTCAATAGATAAATTGCTCCCTTAAAGGCTAATTCCAGGTCTTAAACAATGTGACGCCACACCCTCTCCTAGCTCGATAGGGGTTTAATCATAGTGAGACTATGATCTATTATTCATTAGAGGGATCAATGGTACTTAAGGAGTTAGATGTAACTATAGGGGGAAAAACGATAATTTGGCCTAGTTGTACTTACGAGCAATTTGTGAAGGGTCATCGTCCTGTTGATTGGTTATATCCAATGGACACAAAAATATATCTATATTGCAAAGAGTATAGCTATCGGTCTTTAGTGAAGTGTCCAACAGTTAACGGATAGTGGATAATGTAATTAAAGAGTTTAATTAATTACTCATGTACCGTTAGAGCTTCAAGCTACAGATCCATAAGGTCCGCTTGGTAACTCAAAAGGATTTAGTTGAGAGTCAGTTTTTGGGTTAATTTGAATTGTTCAAATTAATAAGAGGGATTTAATTATATATGATAAAATTAATTTGTGACAATTTTATATGATATAATTGTCATAATGTATTTGATACATTATTGTTTAATTGGAGGAAATAAATATTTGAATGAGATTCAAATATATTTTCTGTGAATGTGATTCATAGTTGTTAAATTTAATATAAATATGATTTATATTAAATACCATAAAATAGAGAAAAGAAACTATAGTTTATATTGAGGATGATACTGTAGGAGTGAATTCCATCTTGCTTCCTATGTCCCCAGCCAACTATCTACCCGGTCTTACCCCTTGTAACATGTATTTTTGTATGTATGCAAGTTCATGCCATAAACTTGATGACATAGATTTTATGCGATGATATGTGATACTACTTCCAGATATGCGTTATTAATTAATGTTTTTGTAGTATGCTATGCGTTGTCACAAGTTTCCCGGTGCTCTATTTTTCAGCTCAAATGCTAGCTGGCCCACTTGGATCTCCAAGTTTCGAATTGAAGACGCCTGCGCTTGCATTATTGCATCATTTTTGTCCATATATTGTTTAAGCAGGGCCTCCAATGAGCTTCCAGAGGTGTTTGAAGATGAGGGTTGTTGGTTATGCGATTGCCTTGGTTGCCCCTGATTCGAGTTATGGTGAAAAGGAGGATTTCCTTGACTGCCACTCTGATGGTTGATTGGCCTCCCTTGGTTAGGATTGCTTCCCCAACCGAAGTTAGGATGGCTCCTCCAGCCAGGATTGTAGGTATTGCTAAAGGGGTTGTTTTGGATGGCACATACTTGCTGGAGATTCGATGGGCACATTTCTGCTACATGAGCCCCTCCACAATTTACTCAACTTATTGCGGCCACTTGAGTTGGCGCAACGGGTTGCACTGATTGTTGGGGGATGGATTCTTGATTGATTGCCATCAATTGAAGGATGGAGGTCACTGTGGAAATCTGAGCGGCCAACGTGGTCATTGTCTCTGCAGGGACAATGGCAGTTTCATTCTTTCTTCGTTCGACGCCTCGGCCTCCATAGCCATCATCAATCCAGTCATCCATGTTCCACGATATGCAGTCAAGGATGACTTTAGCCTCAGTATACGTTTCATCCATAAAACCTCCTATCGCGAGAGGCGTCAGCAACAGCCTACGTCGATTATTTCAGGCTGTTATAAAAGGTCTCCATCAAAAACGCAATCGGGTATCCTGATATGCGGGCAGTTTTTCACCAATCTTCTAAATCGCACCAGGCGGTGCTCAGGGTCTCATTCTCCATTTGCTCGAAGTTTAGCACGTTCTTTTCGTCGCCTTGCGTTGACGGATGGTGGGAAGAATTTCTTCATGAATCGATCCACCAGTTGATCCCATGATGTGATCTCGTTTGGCTCCAGTGAGTGAGCCCACCTCTTAGCTTCGTCCCTCAAGGTGTAAGGGAACAAATACAGTCTAATACTCTTTGGGTAACGCCAGGTAGTGAGAAGTTGTTGCACATTTCACAAAACTGATCAAGTGGGCATGCAGGTCTTCACATGCAGACCCTCAAATTGCCCTGCATTTTGGATCATTTATAGCATGACCGGCTTTATTTCGAACCTTGCGTTCTTCTCAACAATAGGCCTCGAAATCCCAGGCTAAAAATCATACAGGTTGGGTGTCGCATAATTCCTCATTGAGGATGTTGCAATCAGCAGCCAGGAAAACAGGATCCTGCGCTGGCCTAACAGCCTCTTGATTTACTACGGGAACTGCATTGTCGTTATTATCTACCATACTCGCTGCTTTCTTTCGCCTTATCTGATTCTGACGTGCCCGTGCACGAAAGGTACGCTCGATTTTAGGGTCAGCTTCGAATTCTGGTTTAGCACCAGTACTCATAAACCTTCAAGCTGCTCTCCGCGTTGAACAACTAGTACAACGAGATATGTCCTACAAAATACCACAAACACACTCAAACAATAAATCGTTAACCAGTCCCCGGCAACGGTGCCATAAACTTGTAACGCGTATTTTTGTATGTATGCAAGTCCATGCCATAAACTTGATGACATAGATTTTATGTGATGATATGTGATACTACTTCTAGATATACATTATTAATTAATGTTTTTATAGTATGATATGCATTGTCACAAGTTTCCTTATATTGAAACCAAGTATAACTTTACCGCAAGTTTTGGTGTGATCCAAGGTCGAACACAGGGACTGTTTGAGGTTATTGCATTATGTTTGTGATATATGCGACCAGAGGTTTTTCAATTTATAAAAGAGTTTGTGTACAAGTAATTAAACATGCGATAAAATAAAGTAAAGCGGTAAAAATGTGATAATAACATAAATTGCATTAAAGTAAATATCGATAAAGTAAATCTAAGCTAAGATGATACAAGATACAGGTTTTATGATACAAGATACTGAGGTCAAGGCTAGCTGTGAAGATTATACAAAGATCGTGTAATGCGGTGACAAGTATTATGTGTGAAGCAGAAACAGAGAAGATAATTAATACAAAAATCGCAAGTTCCTTAATTGCTTTAAAGGTATAAGTACGGTTCTACTTTCCTTTGGTGTACACCTCTTGGTGATCGATCGCGTTCTCACATCTCTGTGGTGAAACAGGGATGAACGTAATGAACGCAAGGTTGCTTCCATCTCTGAAAGTACTACTTGCTTTAGTTAACGCATTCTTCTAACATTCTCTCGATAGATCAGAATGATATCTTCACTTCTACTCTCATAGGTGAAGATGTCGTCTAGCATGTCTTAGCTAAACGCATTTATCTCTTTAGCATAGATTAAGTGACTCGTTTAATCCATATTAATGACCAAGGTATCAAGAAAACTTCATGGAGAAAATGATTAATGTAGGAACGGAAATAGACAGAAAAGTGGAAATGAAAGTGATTGAGACATTCAATAACACTATTTAACGTCTGATACATGATTTGTGAATGAAGTGATTAAGAGAATGAAATACAATTGATGAAATAGAGTTAGAAAAAAATACAAATAAATGCCAACGTCTTAGCACCGATCTGGATGGAGATTTACTTGCCGACGTGGATGGATTGTGCGGAAGGATGAGCTTCCCTCTCAGGTTGGCTCAACCGGTAGTAGGGATCTAAGCACAGAGCTTCACGGCAAGGATCTGGCAGAATCGTACTGAGAATCACCTCTCGGCCTTGTCTCTTCTCTTCCCAGATTTCTTCCGATCAGTATTCAGCTCAGTCTCTCTCTTAATAATCTAGCATCAATTAGCCCTCATATCAAGTATACCTTCTCTGAATTCTATGGGGGTATTTATAGGTGAAAAGCTTTGACTCTTGGTTTGTGGACCCCACTTCTTGTTATGGAAATTTCAAAGATAGAGGAATAAATATTCCTTCTGTTATGCAATCAGACCGTCAAATCTGCACAACGGTTAGTTGTACACATGTCACAATCCTCCGCGTTTGCGTTGCTCAGCTGCATCTTTCGATCGGTTGCTTGCATGTGGTGTTTTTTTTATTACCGCATGCGGTTGAAATTCAGCTCGGGATCAACTATCGCATTGCGCCGTCATTGCGTTAGTCGTCTCTTCATTGTTGATTGACGGACGCAATGTAATAGAGATGCGTTTTTCAGTTTCTCATTGAGCCTTGATCACAAGCAGTGACTTGGTTTCCTACAAAACAGAGTAGAAATATCCTCTTCTACCATCTTAATGATGTTAGTGGGTGTATTGCGTTAATTTATATGTATTGTATTTCTGAGCTAATTTTCATACAATCGACGCATATTCCTTCTCTTTTGGCCGCAATATCTGAATAAGGCAGCATAAAAAACTTGTATTTCTACAAGTTATCACCCCTAAAATGGGAGGCTTATTGAGCCGGCACTGTTGAGTCAACCCTCACATGTGCAAATCTGAGGATAATCTCGAATAAACAGAAGTTCATAGTTAGATCAGGATCAAGGTCAAGTTACCTAGGTCATCGCTTTGAAATAGTCAGTCTTAAAAGTAAACAACATTATAAAGTAAGAGTGACTTATTTCGTGGTCCGATCTTGTGCAAACTCATTGCTCAGGATGCCTCACACTCCTCATGTCATGACATGTACAAATTAGGATCACTTCGTTTGTAGCACTTTACAACTCTTTGTAACAGCTACAGAGTGGGTCACATCCAATAGTATTACCAGAATAAGGCACCCAATCTTATTCATATACTATAGACCATTTTGACTATTTACTCGAACCTGATCCACTTTTATGTCTCCACATAAAGTTCAACTACTCATAATAGTCATGGATCTTTTAGTTTGTTGGATTTATTTCTGAAACGAAATAAGCAATTCATTTATTCAATAATAACTTATTGAATTTTCAGAAATAAGTTTATTGTTTACAAATCACGAGTTTTAGGTAAAACCCAACAATAGGTTATGTATTATATTCGATATAACATATAGTTTAATATAAATATGATATGATAAGTTAGTTATCATTTTTATTATTTTGAATAATAAATTTCTATTATCTCTCCGATCACCTTAGTGGGTGGTTATTGGGTTTTGTGGCAAAAAGGAATAAAAGAAAAATAATTTTTCTTCTTCTTCTTATACATGATAAAACATCTACACGATTGTACTTGAAGATTGGCTATACGATAGACTTTTCACATAAACGTTTTCTATGTTCTTCAATCTTCTTCCTCCTCCAAACTCAAACAATCCCTCCAAACCAAAATAGTCAGAGTCCACCACTCCTGGGTTCTCACCCTGAGAATACTAAAGGCTCACTGTGGTAGTGTCCTCTCCGTTTGGTTCGAGAAGTTCTTGAAGAAGGTCTTCAAGAAGTTGTTGAGTTCAAGGTTCGTGACTATTCGAGGGATTTACACGAAGAAAGGTTCTTCAAAAGTGATATCTCTTGAACCCTTTTCTTCTTTCTAGCATGCTATAATTTATTATGAATGCATATCTTGTATGTTTACTGTAAATTTAGTTTTGAATAAAAATGGAATTTGGACGATCCACTTCCTCTTAAGGATCTCTTCAAAAACAAGTTTCTTCAATAGGTATCAGAGCCAGGTTGAAGTTCTGATTCGAAATTCCACTTCTGTATTGAAGTTATTTACAGTAATGGTGGGTTTTAATTTCTGCATTGCATTTATATGATAAATATTTATGGATGGTTGTTGATGGATGTTTCAGGATAGTAATCTTTGCTTATGGCTTTCTATTTAAATTTACAAAGTTAATTTATAAGAGCCCAAATGTTTTTGGGCAATAAATTGCAATCGAGTCTGTATTTGAGTCAATCGTGAGGCTTCAGAAGAACAATAAGGGTTGCAATTCATTTCGATGGAGAAGATGTAACGATGTTTGCCGCATTGTGTAGTTGGAGCTAAACGATCGTTTAGATTTTGTTATGCAATCCTATAGAATTTACTACACGATCGTGTAACATTTGTTAAACAATCGCATAGCTAATGTTATACGATCATGCAGAGTTTGCTATAGATCGTGTTGCATTGGCTGCATGATCGCATAGGCACTCGATGGGTAGACGAACGTGCGGTTTATGATACTCGACGTAAGTTTGTGTGCTAAACGATCGTGTATACAATCATGTTCATCGCATAGTCATTAGCTACACGATCACATAATATACAATACTTGATGCATGCTACACGATCGCGTAGATTTTCATGCTCTTCGCATAGTCAAAAGCTACGCGGTCGCATATAAATGATCGTCTATACTCGGCATCTCGCTACTCGACGATAAGGAGTTTGCTACACAATCAGCTGCAAGGGTTCTTAGTGGAGCGGTTCAAGACCCAGTTCACTTATTCCGAACTGGTAGACTCATTTTTGTAATAAGTTAGCCTTTACTTTTTGGTTTTTGAGATTATTTATCCCGATCCATCAACTTTAGTTAAATAAACATTTGATATGTGTTTATTTTATATGTCATAATGTATGTCATATAGTTTTAAAACCCAGCATAGGTTATGCATTTATTTTCATGCATCATTCTATATTATAAGTGTTATAATATACTAGTATGCATAATTTAAATTACATAAAGCATGCTTATGCATCATATAATATAAGAGTTATAGTATATGTATGCATGTTATAGCATATCCATGCACCATTTATATTATAAATGTTATAATATAAGGTTGAATGGTTGTATGGAATGTATGCTATAGCTTTGTTCATTACTTAATTATATAAAAGTTATATATTAATAATGAATGAACATTGCATGAAGCATGACACTACCTTAGGTTAATTTATAAATATTATAAATGACTTATGTATGTCATTCTTGCAATGATTGGTTTTAATTGTTTCATTTACTATATTAAAATACATGAAATTAGAATTAAAATCAATAATAAAGAGTTGCATGCAAACCTTAACATTTAATCATTTTTTAAAAGTGTTTTAAAATTTGATTGAGATAGACCTAAGATCACGTTTCTAATAAGATTAGAAATTGAAGTTTCATCTTTTAAATCCGTTTAATAGGATTAAATTGATTCCTAATAAAAGATTAAATATGTAACAAATGTATCTATAACGGACCTTTTGTCTAAGGCAGGTTCTGGCTAAGTTGAGGTACTTAAGTCGATGGAAATGTTGTACCCCTACCTGGAAACCTACCTGGAAAGGTGAATTAGATAGATTTGTTACATGCATGCAAATTTGATGAAAGTCTGTTAAAGAGTTTAATGGGACTTGAATCAATGTTTTTTAATCATCAAAAGTAAGAGTTTTTTTTAGCAAATTAAACAAACACTTAGATAAAAATCAGTAGGTGTATTTTCTAAGTTAATGAACCCTAGGTAGAACACTCAGTGGGAGAAAAATGAGGTATATGATACTTCACTTTAACCTCTACACATTTCTCCCTAAAAGTTCATACCGTGAGATCTACTCTCGGCCTCGAGGCACCATGGGTGTCCCCCTATGGGTGGCGTTTGGGTTGTATTCCACAAACCCTTTTTTTGTTTTTTTATTGAACATGCATGCTTTTCCTTCTAAATTGATATAGTTAGAGTGCTTAGAACCTTAATAGCTTCCGTATGTTGATTGTCAACTCCATAAGTGAGGTGAGGTGAGGCAAGCGTGTGTGTGGAATTATTTTTTTAATTAAAATAATAATAAATTATATATATATTTATATATATTTAATAGTAAAAAATATTAACTTTCTAATTTTTATTAGTATTTTTAAAAAAAAATCAACGCTGAACGCTGGTATTTACGGCGCCTTCACTCGTTCTTCTGCTTCTGTTAGTCGCGCGCATCCTTCACTTTTACGTTGTGCGTGGTAATCCGTTGGGGCTCTCTGCCTATAAATTAAGTGAGTTTATCGACAGAAGCATTAGAATAAAGTGATTTTCTTCTTCTTTTCTCTACTCACAAACGCAAAGAAGTTTTCTTCTTCCCATTCCTTTTCATGTTTCCGAGCATTATCTATTTTTCTCTGGATGGGTGTTAGAATTTTGATCGGTTCTAGTGCAATTCCGATCAAGACGGAATTTTCTGGGTTGTTTTATCCTGAAGATAACGTGACTTAATTTCGAACTGCTTAATGGCGAAGCCGCGAAACGTCTCAAAAAGAGCGAGATCCGCGACTCAACCTCCTTTCACAAGCTTCTGTTTTGCAGGGTTTTTTTTCAATTTATTCGCTGAAGGCTCCATTCCAGATTCCGTCCCAGGTACGGTTTGCAGGGAAGCCATTTCCAACAAATATTACTTGCTCAAATAATTAAGTTAAGAGCACAATTTTCTGATTATATAATTTAAACCATTGTCTTGATAATGTTGGTGAATTTATATCACAAATTTTTTATAATAATTATATGTCAATTGGGATAAGTGTTGAACATCATGTAGCTCATGTTCATACACACTATAAGAAATCTAGTCTTTAACGATAAAAAAATTGGTTGCAAAATCTACTTTTTCGTGGCAAATATTGTTTAGCAACAAAAAACTTTTGTCATAACCATTCGTCTCTAAAGCCTAGTCAGTGAAAGGTTTTTGCAACGATCTTTTAAAAAAAAATCACAAGATGCTACGAGTTTATAAAATGTCACATTCTTGTTTTGATGAACAATAAAAAGTCAAGCATTTTGTCAAAACATCGCAAGATATGACATTTTATTTATTCATTGCATTATGCGACATTTTTGCTTTCAGTATAGTAATCTTGCGATGTTTGATGTTTTGTTACAAACTTTAACAATTTTTAAAAAGAATTATTATTCTTTGCAGACATTTTTTATAAACATTATCCATGATAACAAATACTTATGGTGCAACTCTATATAAAATTAAACAAATATGAACCAAATATCGTACATAAGATTAACATATGTATAAAATTTTAATATCTACTGCAACAAAAATAAGTTTCCAACATAAGGTTTGAATATTATCAACTACAAGCTCAATTTAATCTAAAACGTATTCTTCCAGAAAGATTGAATATTGCCACCAACAAGTGAGGTTTTAGTCCTGCACACATTATATTAGTTTTAAACATAAGTCAAAGATTCCAAAACATATCGAAAGTTAAATATTAAATTTAAATATATTGACATAAAAGGATTAATCACTTTTTTTTATTATCAATCCTAAGCTACTCTTTATAAACATAATTATCACAAAACTCAAGTTAATTACAAAACATAATTATCACACGTGCACGCACGCACGCACATACACACACTATTTTCACAACAACAGTTATGAAACATTCAATAGCTACATCATTAGTAAGAATCATTGTACACAAGTTAAAACTAATTAATTTGATTAACATGAACATAAGTTGAAAATAATAAAATTACCTTAATAAGGAATGAACTTAATTCAATGAATCTTTCTAGAATTTCACTCAGTTGATTGAATCTTCTTTCGTACTCATGATGTTGCAACTCAAGTTCTGGACATTGAAAAAATACATCAACTGGACACTTATCATAAACTTATTTAAAGTAAACAAAAATATATGGAAAATATATAATAATAATAATAATCAAATATATTCAACAATGGACAAACTCTTAAAGGAGCATAACCAATAATAAAATCAACCTTAGATTGGAATAACGCAAATCAAGCAATCTTCTAATATTCACTAGCACAATATTAAATAATTAATGACTTCCAAATCACACAAACTTCGATCACATAATGACACACTTTGAACACACAAAGAATCCACCAAAATGCACTTCAAACATATACAATATAACTATACAATCATTCTCGAAAATACTTTTTAGTACATAACAAACTTAGATATCCTATGTAAAAGCATCTAAAGGGTACATCAAATTTTCATCATGCTAATCAAACAACATCTCCAAATGAGCTTGAACCACATGAATAGCATCAAAATCACTCTTTAAATTTCTCAATAAACAAAGTTTCAACTACAAATTATAAAGTAAGAATGCTAAAAGAAACACTACAAAAATCTACATGCCTTCGAGAAGCTTAATCAAGAAGAAAACCAATGTACAAATAGAATCTCTAAATAAAAGAAACAAATGTATGTGAATGAGTAATATAAAGTCCAAATAAGAGACAAGATCAAAAATTGTTTTTTAACTTCAAATTTTCAATGACATACCTCTAATCACACAATAAGATAAGAAAAATATTACATATGAACAACCATCTATAAATCATAGTTAAGCAATAATCTAAACTTAATTACAAACATACTTCCAAAACACACACTAAGATGAAAGATCTCTGTTTGACTCCAAAATATGCTCTAAGAATTTGAAGTACTCCAATCAAATCCTAAAAGCTTTCTAAAATGCATACGAGTTTTTGTCTAACTCCTAAATTACTAGGACTTGACTACATTGATCAACTCCTTTGAACTCTTAACTTATAACTCATTTTTTCTTCTCTCTACCACTTTTAGTACTGGTTCAATTAACTTCCCCTTTTATCTCTAAAAGGAAATAAATAAAGTTCATTTACTAAAAGAAATTCTTCCTAAAAACGGAGAGGAAGTTCATAGACAAATTTTATCTATCAAAGGGAAAACTAAAGTTTCAAAGTGGATGAAAACTAAGGAAAAAATACATAAGAAATCTTGAACAAAAAAAAAAAAAAAAAAAAAAAAAAAAAAAATTAAAAAAAAAAAAAAAAAAAAAAAAAAAAAAAAAACCCCACTTTGTACATGAAAACCAAAAATGCTTATTTTGAGAATCCAAGCCAACAGAATAGAACATACTTGCCCTAAAACTAAATACCGCTTCGTCCCAAGTTTAGACAAATGACGCTTTCTTATTAATTTTAGACGATTGACACTTCCTCTCCAACTTTATATGAACGAAACTAGAAATTCCTCCTTGATTTCGAACAAACAGCGCAACTCCTTGCTTTAGACAAGAATGGTGGACTATAAGAAATGGGTAAAAACTGAAACCCTCAAGTGAATGTATTAGAGTGAGTATTAGAAATTAGTTTATATTTTGTTATAAGTTTGTTGTACAAGTAGTTAAATGATTAGTCATTGTTGTAATTATGCCTATTTATAGGCCTCTTTTGGTTAATAAATGAGATAGCAGATTTATTTACTCTGCTTTAATATGGTATCAGAGCAAAATTAAAACTCTTTGACTTTTCGTTTTCCCTCCAGCCACTCTTTTTCTTGTGTCTTTTCTTCTTCTCGAGCCGATCTCGCTCCCCGACCTTCCGGACGCTAACATTGATCTCGCTCGCCTCCGTCCACAGTGTCGAGTGAGATTTTTCTTGTGATTTTTTATCTTGCTCCCCGACCTTCCGGACGATAACACTGATCTCGCTCGCCTCCGTCCACAATGTCGAGCGAGATTTTTCACGTGATTTTTCGTTCTTTTTCTTCATCCGAAACGAAAATCATGACCAGATCCGACGACCCAACCTCATCCGGAAACTCCAACTCCATGGAGAATGTTCGAGCTTCCCCATCTTCCATTCTTGAACAATATCAAAACCCTTATTTTCTTCATCCTTCAAACAGCACCATTCTTGAACAATATCAGAACCAGTCTTGTGCTCGTTTCCAATCTTCTTACGGAATCGAATTACGACTCGTGGAGTTAGGCGATGAAGATTGGGCTCACTGTCAAGAATAAACTCGGTTTCATCAATGGTGAAATCTCTCGACCTTCAGGTGAGTTACTCAGTTCTTGGATCATATGTAATGGCATTGTCACTACGTGGATTCTTAACTCTCTTTCCAAAGAGATTTCTGCTAGCATCAACTTCTCCGATTCTGCTCAAGAAATTTGGGTTGATCTACAAGAACGGTACCAACGTAAAAATCGACCAAGAGTCTTCCAACTACGCCGTGAAAATTCCAACTTATCCCAAAATCAAGATTCTATTACCACATACTATGCCAAGCTGAAAACGTTGTGGAATGAACTCATCTCCTATCGCCCATCTTGTTCTTGTGGAAAATGCACTTGTGGTGGTGTCAAGAACCTACAGACTTACTTCCAAACAGAGTATGTTATAGCTTTCCTCATGGGTTTAAACGATTCATCTGCTCCTATCAGATCTCAGTTGTTACTAATGGAACCAAAACCAACAATCAATCGGGCCTTTTCTCTAGTTGCACAGGAGATTGACCAGAAAGCTTATTCTTCATCCTTTGGCAATGCGATATCTTCATCTAATGCCACTGCCCTTCTTGTGAAAAATGGTTCTTCTGCTTCCCACCAGACTGTTCCAAGCTATTCTCACAACACCAATCAAAACAAGAAGAAAGATAGACCAATCTGCACCCACTGTGATATTCAAGGGCATACTGTTGATCGTTGTTACAAACTCCATGGATATCCACCAGGGCACAAGTTTTACAAACCTCCCGAATCAGCAAGAGCATATCATTCTGATTCTTTATCCTCTTTAACATCTGAACAATGCCAAGGCTTATTGGCTATGCTCTAGTCCCATCTCAACAAGTCCAAAACAGCCACCATAGCGGCAACGTCCAATAAGGCAGATTCTATCACTCCTACAGCTCACGTTGTAGATATTTGTTCCCTTTCTGATATATCTTCTGATCAGCGGATACTTGATTCCGGTGCATCAGCACATATCTATCATAATAAGGTCCTATTTACTACTCTACGACAAATTAAACCGACAACAGTTATTTTGCCTAATCAGTCTCAACTTCTGGTTGAATTTGTTGGGGATATTCAAATTAGTACAGATATCATGCTACAGAATGTGCTATATATATCAGATTTCTGTTTCAACTTAATTTCCATAAACTCTTTAACTTCCTATCTACCCATCATGGTCACTTTTTTTAGTGATTTTTGCCTCATTCAGGACAAGTACTCTTTGAAGACGATTGGCAAAGCTAACAAATGGAATGGATTACACTTGTTGCAAGCATCAGTTGATAAGTCCTTACATTCATTTTCACATACTACAGAACTTGTTTGTTCTTCCACTACTACTTTCTCTGCTTCTACTTGGCATAATCGACTTGGACATCCATCATATAAACATCTTAGTTTCCTAAAAGACATTTTACATGTAGACATGGATAGTACTTGTACTAAATGCATGATTTGTCCTCTAGCAAAACAAAAACGACTGCCTTTTCAAAGCCATAATAGACTTGCTGCTCATTCTTTTGATCTTATACATTGTGACATTTGGGGCCCTTACAATGAACCTACTCATGCTGGATATCGTTACTTTTTAACACTAGTTGATGATTATTCTCGGTACACTTGGGTTTTTTTTATGAGGAACAAAGGTGAAGCTATTACTATTGTCCTTCGCTTCTTTCAGTTGATTGAAACTCAATATGGTTTTTCCATAAAAGCTTTTCGATCGGATAATGCACTAGAACTGGCATTTACTGATTTTTTTGCTGCCAAAGGTGTTCTCCATCAGTTTTCTTGTGTTAAACGGCCTCAACAAAATTCGGTAGTAGAAAAAAAACATCAACATTTGTTAAATGTCACATGATCTCTGTTATTTCAAGCTAGGTTACCTATCTTGTTTTGGGGCGAGTGCATATTGACCGCATCTTATTTGATCAACCGCATTCCATCTCATATCTTATCCTAGCAAACACCTTACTATCGTTTGACTACTGAACATGCTGACTATACTTCACTACGAACTTTTGGTTGTCTTTGTTTTGCCTCTACTTTACCTTCTCACAGGACCAAGTTTCAGCCTCGGGCCATTGCCTCTGTTTTTTTGGGATATCCTACTGGCATCAAGGGCTATCGCTTATATGACATTGAGAAGAAGCAATTTTTTATTTCAAGGGATGTTGTGTTTCATGAAGACATATTCCCTTTTCATCAAATCAGTTTTCAAGCAGAGGTACTTGATCATTTTCCTGATCTAGTTTTACCATTATCACTTCCATTTTCAGGTGATTTATCCAACAGTGAAGCCTCTTCATCAACCGCTTCTGCTACTCCTGAGCTTTCTGACCAGCCTACTTCACATGACGTTTCTCAACCTACTGCTCCCTTTGCACCTGCTGATGATGATGTTGCAGTCACTGATCAGCCCCATCTGTCTTTACTTGACAATTCTTCTCACTGTCACTGCTCTACAAGGACGACTAAACCACCCTCATATCTCAGGGACTATCATTGCAACCTCCTTTTACACAATCATTCTCAGCAGACAGTTACTAAGTATCCTTTGCAAGCTGTTTTATCTTATGACAGACTAAATCCTATCTACAAGATGTTTGCCCTCAATATCTCAGCCGCATATGAGCCTCAGTTTTATCACCAAGTTGTCCCTTATGAACATTGGCGCCAAGCTATGCACGATGAACTTCTAGCAATGGAAACCAACCGTACATGGTCTGTTGTGCCCTTACCTCAAGGCCAACACTCTATTGGATACAAATGGATATACAAAATCAAGTATCGTGTAGATGGAACCATTGACCGCTACAAGACACGGTTAGTAGCCAAAGGATACACGCAGTAAGAAGGCCTCGACTACATTGAGACATTTTCTCCTGTTGCCAAGCTTGTTACTGTCAAAGTACTTCTTGAACTCTTGCAGTCTCAAAAGGTTGGTCTCTACTTCAACTAGATGTTAATAATGCTTTCTTACATGGTGATCTAGTTGAAGAGGTATACATGGATCTACCATTGGGTTACAAGCACAATGTTGTTCACAAACAGGGGGAGCATCTTGTTTGTCACTTGCATAAATCCATATATGGCCTTAAGCAAGCATCATGCCAATGGTTTGACAAGTTCTCAAAGGCACTCCTTCACTTGGGATTTTCTCAATCCAAGTTCGATTACTTCTTATTCACTCGAGGTTCTACTCAATCCTTTGTTGCTTTGTTTGTTTATGTTGATGACATAGTCATTACCGGTGCTTCTTTACCTGTACTACATGAGATCAAAGATCATCTACACGAGACCTTCAAGCTCAAAGACTTAGGGTCTCTTCGATATTTCTTAGGTCTTGAAATTGCAAGATCGTCTCAGGGTATTCTTCTATCACAACGAAATTATACATTGCAGCTCCTAGAAGATCATGGTTTGTTGGCTTACAAACCGGCTCCTCTACCTCTTGATCCGGTTTTAAAGCTCCAATTTGATGTTGGTACCCTTCTTCCTGATGCAACATTGTATCGGAGATTCATTGGAAGATTGCTATACTTGACTATTTCTCGGCCCGACATAGCTTTTGTTGTCCATAAGCTTAGTCAGTTTGTTGCTCAACCTAGACAGCCTCATCTTGATGCTGCCATGTTCTTACTTAAGCATTTGAAAGCTTCTTCGGGCCAAGGTATTCTGCTACAACCTGTCCACACATTTCAATTAAAGGCGTATTCTGATGCTGATTGGGGATCTTGTCCTGATTCAAGGAAGTCTAACCGGTTTCTGCATCTTCTTAGGTGATTCCATAATTAGTTAGAAGGCTAAGAAACAGTCTACGGTATCCCGTTCTTCTGTCGAAACTGAATACCGAGCTTTGGCTGCTACTACAAGTGAATTACTATGGGTTGAACAACTTCTTCATGAGCTTTCGGTACCTCTTATTCATCCCTCTTTAGTCTATTGTGATAATGAGGTTGCTGTCCATATTACTGAAAATTTGGTTTTTCATGAACGGACAAAGCACATTGAAATTGATTGTCATTTTGTCCGAGATCACATTGTTCGTGGCAATGTCAAAATTCTTCCCATCCGGTCTCACTTGCAGCTTGCTGATATCTTCAACAAGACTTTGCCCAACACTTTTTTTTTCTCCTTACTATCCAAGATGGGTATTCTTGATATAACCACACCATCTTGAAGAGGAGTATTAGAAATTAGTTTATATTTTGCTATAAGTTTGTTATACATGTAGTTAAATGGTTAGTCACTGTTGTAATTATGCCTATTTATAGGCCTCTTTTGGTTAATAAATGAGATAGCAGATTTATTTACTCTGCTTTAATAGTGAGAAAAAAAAAGATCTTGTGATTAAATCCTAATTTGTCGCATACCTAGGCTTGCAACTAAAGTTTGTTTCATTGCAAACCCTTCAATCAAGTGTCAAAACTCCCGCCTAACTAATTGGGCTTGCAACCAAAGCCTAATTTGTCGCAAGGTATCCTGCGTTGAAATAAGTTTTCATCGCAACTTGCAACGTATTGTAGCGTCATCACAAGATCAACTGTAACGCATTAATATTTTGTCACACTGAAATTGTGACAATTGAGGTTAATCATCATAAACGACTTATCATTCTTTCATCACAAGGTTAGAGATGAAATTTGTATTTTGTCACTAAATATGCGACGATATAGAAATAGTTGCTAATAGTTCGTCACTAATAGTCATATTTCTTATAGTGACACAAAATAGTATAGTAGAATCATTTATAAAAAGTTTACAATTAATTACTAGACCATTGATTATGAGAGTTAAGCTTCCTACATCTATATAGGGACACGCTATTTTGCATGTTATATCACTTGTACGCATTAGGCTGGTAGCTTATTATAAGTACTCGTAGCTACAATTAGCTTATAGCCATGAGCCAAATCTTTCCCATTTGAGAATGTTTGGATGTGCAATATATGTTCTAATTGCTCTACCACAACGTACTAAGATGGATCCTCAAAGGAGGTTAGGAATATATGTTGGATTTGATTCCCCATCAATTATTAAATATCTTGAACCTTTGACAGGTGATATATTTACTATACGATTTGTTGATTGTCATTTTAATGAGACAAATTTTCCAACATTAAGAGCAGGAATTAAGAAGCTGGAAAAGGAAATTATAAGAAATACATCGTTATTGTCTCATTTAGATCCCCATATACATCATTGTGAACTTGAAGTTTAAAAAATAATTCATTTGCAAAATATAACAAATCAATTACCAGATGCATTTATAGATGCTAAGAAAATAATTAAATCACATATATCAACTAAAATGTTCTATCATAAATTGATATCCCAATATAGTAAGTTGCCATTAATGAGTATGGGATACATCAAAAGCGTAATAGACCAATAAGTTCCAAAGATAAATATCCTCGAAAAAGAAAAATAGTCAATAGTAAAAAAAAAAAAAAAAAAAAAACTTAGTTGAGGATGTAGATACCCATGAAAAAATCCTTGACATGACTAATTAGGAAGGTAAAATACTTAAAGATAATAATGAGATTTCAATAAACTATGTCATGACATGAAAAAGATAGAATAGAACTAGTATAGTTATTGACAACATTTTTGTGTATAATGTTGCTCTTGGTATTATATCTGAAAATGAGGATCCTGAACCAAAATATGTTGAAGAATGTCGAAATAGAAAATATTGGCTTTAGTAGAAAGAAGCAATTGAGGCATAATTAAACTTCTTTTCAAAATGTCAGGTTTTTGGACCAGTAGTCCGAACACCAGAAGATGTCAAACCTGTGGGGTATAAATGGATATTTGTGAGAAAAAGAAATAAAAAATAACAAGGTTCTTAGATATAAAGCAAGACTAGTTGCACATGGTTTTTCACAAAGACCTGGTATTAATTATGATGAGAAATACTCCCCAATGGTGTATGCAATACACTAAGATTTTTAATTGGTCTGACTGTTGGGATTGATGCCCTAAATCTCGTAGGGTCCTATAGTTTGTAATTGTAATGTACATACATCTTATTTATTTAATAAAATACATGATGTTTTATTTTATTTTTAGTTGCATTAACCACAAACCAATAAACTAAAATTCAAGGTTATCTTGTAGCTTAAACATATATGCAGAGACATACGGGTGGATCATGTTTAAGTGATTACCTAAATGGTCTATAATAGATGGATAAGGTTGGATAACTTACCCTTGTTGTCCTATGAGTACGACCCACTTTGTAGATGTTACAATTTTTGTAAAGTGCTACAAATGATCTGATCCTGATCATTTGTGTGGAGACATGTGAGCGTGGATATTCTATACAAAGGATTTTATATAAGATCGGACCATGAAATATTTAGTCTCATTATATAACGTCGTTCATAATAGAGACTTACATTTCACAAGGATGACCTAAGTAACATGATCTGAATCTTGAGTGAGTTGTGAACTCCTATCTATGAGGGCGGTCCTTTGATTTGTATGGATGAGAGTGGCCAGATCGCCGACTCAACAAGCCTACTATTTTGAGGATTCTTCTGATTGAGGAGCTGGGAACACAACTACATAAGATGGAATTCGCTCCTTCCCCGAACCAGGGGTAAGTAGATAAATTGTTCTCTTAAGGGCTAACTCCAAGACTTGAAAAATGTGGTGTCACACCCTCTCTTGGCCCGAGAAGGGTTCAATCATAGTTGGACTATGATTTATTATTCATTAGAGGGATCAGCGGTACTTAAGGAGTTAGATGTAACTATAGGGACAAAACAGTAATTTTGACTAATTGTACTTATGAGCAATTTGTGAAAGGTCATCGTACTATTGGTTGGTTATATCCAACGGACACAGAAATATATCTGTAGTTCGAAGAATGCAGCTGTCGGTCTTTAGTGGAGTGTCGTTGTTCTTTAGTGGAGAGCTCGACAGTTAATGGATGATGAATAATTTAATTAAAGGAGTTTAATTAATTATTCACGTACCGTTAGAGCTTCAATCTACAGGTACATAAGGTCCCCTTAGTAGCTCAACGAGAATAAATGAGAATTGGTTTTTGGATTAATTTGAATTGTTCAAATTAATTGAAGGAATTAATTATATAATTAATTTTAATTATATATGATATAATTACTATAATTTATTTGATACATTATAATATAAAGTATATTTGAGAAGAAATAAATATTTGAGTATGATTCAAATATTAATTATATAAATTTGATTCATATAATTAAATTTAATATAAATGTGATTTGTATTAAAAGCCATTAGTGAGAAAGAATTGAAATTACAAGTTATATTGTATTTGATACAATATTGAAACGGTAGATTATATGTTATATTTGATATAATATATAGTTTAATATATATATATATATATAATAAGGTAGTTATTATATAAATATATATTAATTTTTTATTAAAGTAAATAATATAATTTAATTTTAATTTTATTTTAATTTATTTTGAAAATAATTATGGGAGGGAGTTGTAACTCTCTCCCCCTTCTTTCTCTCCATCACGTGAGAAGGGGGTTAGAACAAAACGTCTATTTTTTCTTCAACATTTGAGTTTTTCAGAGAAAAAAGATTATGTAATCTTTTGTGCTTTTCCTCCTCTCAACTCTCTCTAGTTTTTCCTTCCCCAAAATAGCCAAAGCCCACAACTCCTAGGTTCTCATCCCAGGGAATACCAAGACAGCCTTCGTGGTGGTGTTTGTATTGTTCGAGGGAATCCATTGAAGAACGGTCTTCAAAGGTAAGGGTTTCAAACCCAAATTTATTCTTCTATTTTATTTTTTTTAGCATGCTATAATTTCTTTTTAAATGCATAATTTTTTGTTACTCTTTGTAAAATTCTGTATTTTGTAAATTTTAGAAATTGGGACAATCCGCTTCCGCTCAAGAACCTTTAACCAGGTTCCTTCAATGACTATATATGAAAGTCTGGACATATATCTTATGGATGTTGTCATAACATATTTATATAGATCTCTTGATAATGACATTTATATGAGAATCTCATAAGGATTTAACATACCTGAAATATATGAATCAAGTTCTCAAGAACTGTATTCAATAAAGTTACAGAGATCACTATATGAATCGAAACAATCAGAACGAATGTGGTGCAATCACCTGAGTGGATATTTGCTGAAAGAAGGATATCAAAATAATCCAATATGCTTGTATGTTTTTATAACAAAATCACAGTCAGGATTTGCAATTATAGTATATTGATGACTTAAATACAATTGGAACTCATGAAGAGCTTTCAAAGGCAATAGAATATCTTAAGAAAGAATTTGAGATGAAAGATCTCGAAAAAAAAAATTTTTCCTTGATTTGCAAATTGAGCATTTAGCAGGTGAGATATTTATTCATCAGTCAACTTATACAGAAAAATTTGGAAATATTTTATATGGACAAAGCACATCAATTGAATATTCCAATGGAAGTTTGTTCACTAGATGTGAAGAAAGATATATTTCGACCTTGAGATGATAATGAAGAACTTCTTGGTCTTAAAGTACCATATCTTAGGAAAATTAGTGCACTTATGTATTTACTTATAGGAAAATTATTTCAAATAGTAAAACTGTTGAAAATATTTACAAGATATAGCAAAATTTTAGAACTATCAATGATAGACATTGATAAACACTGATAGAGTTTTATCAGGGTCTATCAACATCACTGAAAGACACTGATAGAAGTCTATCAGTATCTATCAGCGTCTATCATTGATAGTTCTAAAATTTTGCTATATTTTATAAATATTTTAGTTTATTTTTCTATATTTAAAAACAACATTTACTTATAATACAAGACCAAATATTGTATTTTCAGTAAATTTATTAACGAGATATAGTTCTTCTCTGACAAAAAGACATTGAAATGGGATTATGCATATACGTCATTATCCCTGAGAAACGATTGATATAAGTTTGTTTTATTCAAATAAATCAAATTTCGTTCTAGTTGATTATGCAAATTTTGGATATTTATCTAATCCGCACAAAGTTAGGTCTCAAACCAGTTAACTGTTTACATGTGGAGAAACTGCTATATCATGGCGATGAGTAAAACACACCATAACAACTACTTCCTCAAATCATACTAAAATTCTTGCAATTTATGAGGTTGGTCGAGAAAGTTTATGGCTAAGATCTATGACTTAGCATATTCATGGAACATCTGGCTTATCTTCTAGTAAAAATCTTCCAACGATATTATACGAAAACAACACAACATGTATAGCCCAAATCAAAGGAGGATATGTTGAAGGAGATAGAACAAAATATATTTCACCAAAGCTTTTCTAGACTTATTATCTTGAAGAAAATGATGACATCAATGTACAACAAATTTGTTCGAAGGATAACCTGTCAGACTTATTTATAAAATCATTACCTATTGCAACCTTTGAAAAATTGGTGCACAATATTGGAATGTGACGACTTAGAGATCTTAAGTGATTCATGAGGGGGAGCAAATATATTTATATTCTTTTAGAAGTATAAATTATATGAAATATGTACTTTTCCTTCACTAGGACTTTTTTTTCATTGGATTTTTTCTTAGTAAGGTTTTAGCGAGACATATTTTATATATAATGGGCATCTAAGGGGGAGTATTATATATATCTATGACAAAATAGATGTCTAATGCCTAGTGTCCTAAACAGAAATATCATATCACTTCTTCTCCATGTAACTTTATAAATGTTCATATGTCCTACAATTACACATTCTTAAGGGGCGTTTGGAGTAAGAAGTTATTATAGTCCTAGGGTTATTATAGTTAGATTATAATAGTTTTTGTTTAGGGTTTACATTAAGAGTTATTATAGTATGTATTTGAGGTGTAAACTATTTTAATTTGAGGAGGAAATAGTAAATACTGTAGCAAATAATAAAAAATATAAAAAAAATGTTGAATGTAAAATAGTAAAAACTTTAGCAAATTGAGATTTTGAAATAGTGTTGACGGTAGCTAATTGAGGATTACAAAATAATATGTCCCAAACGTCCCTTTAGTGTTCATGTAATGCCACATCCTAGTAGCTAAATTGTCTATAAATAGTGACAATTGATGGATTGTTAAAGAATATATATTGATTAAAATTAATGAGAATTTTGGAGAGAAATAGATTTCCACAAATTTCATAATTTTCATAATCTTTTATTTTCACTTTTCTATATTTTCTAATTTTCTTTATTTATTTTTATATAATATAATTGAGTGGTATTTGTGCTTCCGTTGTACCTCATGTTTCTCCTCAACTTCACATCCCATACTTATTTAGTTTTTGTATTTTACAAAGTTCCTAAAAAGTTTCCAATGTTTCAATTTTATTGATTAATTTTATTAGATTAATGTCCATGTGACAAGTTAGCTTTATTATCGAAGGATTATACCTTAAACGAATGCATAATCACGTTATGAAAGTGTAAAACAACTTTAAACTATAAATCTATACAGAAAACTCAAATTTTAGAGATTTATTTTACATAACTTTTTAGAGCATTTGGTCTAAGAAATAAGAGTCGGAGGAATAGAACTATTAAACTTCCAAGAAAATTTCAGACTCCACGACTAAATAAAACATCAATTTCATAACTTATTAATTCTTTATCATGTGAAATTCATAACTGTCTCAAACATCCAAAAATTTCTAAACCTATTATAAAAAAAAAGTATGTAAAACTTTTTCAGCAAGTATATAAAGTAAAAAAAATATAAATTCTATAAATAAACCTAATTTAGGCAAAGAGCTAAGAGCTTTGAATGAGGGTTAATTTTGGGTGCTTTTCATAGGTACCATTTATTGGGTGTGGTTGAAAAGAAGGTCTCTTTAACGTCATTGAGTTCCCGTGCCAATCAATCATCATTAATTCCACGAAAAGAAAAGCCCGCTTTATTTATGTTCGTAGTCAACAAACTTTATGTCACATTCTAATATTCCTAATTATTTACTCTTATTTAATATGTCCATAATGTTACTATTAATTATTAAATCTCCCCAGAATTTATGTCATTTTTCACATTCATTTATTCTAAAATTTTATAAAACATAGCTAACTCATTAAGAAAAATATCACTAGTTACTTAGTTAAGATATATACCAAATACCACCGACAAAAAAATTAATTCTCTAAAAAAAATTAAGAAAAATGTCAATTTATATCTCTAAACTTTGGGTTTTACCCGTTAAAACTATCGAACTTATAATCGTATCAGTTTAAACTTTGAATTTTCGTAAGTGTATCAAGTTGTACCTCTATTACGCTTTTTTGTTTGGATTACGCTTTTTTGTTTGGGTTGGATATATATCACGTGAGACTTATAATTTTATCAATTAAATCCTTAAATTTTCGTTAGCAAATTAATTTAGACTCTCAATTAAGATTTACTTTGACAATCATTGATGCATCATTTTCAATGTGAAACTGACATTTGAAGAAGTCTATGCTAGCGTGAGAATTGATGCATGAACAACTTTCTAAAGTAATTTTAAAAAATGATCTAAATTGATTCACTTATGACAATTTAAGAGTTTAATTGAAATAATTATAAATCTATGTTTTTCGAATAAAATCTAAAAAAGGGTGTAGACTAGTAAACATATTTATGATTTAAATTTATATAATTATTAGTTTAGAGTTTTAATTGATATAATTCAAAAGTTAGACATATAAAGCAATATGTTTAGAGGATTATTTATATATAAGTTATTTTTTTTTCGCTATTTGATTATTGGCATTTGGTATGTTTAAGAATTAAATTACAAAAATTTTCTAATTTATATTTTAATGTGATATTAGTTTCGCTACTTGTTCAAATTTAGAGATTATTGAGATGAAACTAAAGGCTTAAAATCTAAATTTAAAAAGTAGCTTGATCTCTTCCTAAACCTCCTAACATGATGTTAGAATGGGAAGGTAAGAAAAAAATGAAATTAATTTTTTTAAAAAAAAATGAAAAAATGTCTATGTCAATTTATTTACAAATATAACAAAATCTTAATAGACAATAATTTGACGACCTATCGTTATCTATCATTAATACTATCCATGTTTAATCAATGACATTTTTTTACTGTATTTAAAAATATTTTCAACTTGTAGTGAATTAATTCTCGAGATAATTTATTTATCATTATTGTTGTTGAGTAGAAGAGATGGTGGATTTATTATATGGGCTTTTCAGTGCAAATGTAGTCTTGGAGGCATCTTGCTAGCACTCAATTTTGTTTGGTTTGGGATGTGGGGATATGTAATGAAACACATCTTTTAAAATAAATGAGAAATACTAAGAAAAAAACTTTTGTTTAAAATGTTTTATTTTTTTTTTCCTAGGTATCTTTTTTTTTTTTTCATAGCGGTTGGATATATAATAAATCAATTTTTTTTTTCTGTTTTTATAATTTTAAAAGTTAGTTTAGGAACTAAGAAGAAAAGTTTATGTCATTGGAGATCTTTTTGCACTCTATCTATTATATATTAATCTAGATTCTCGAACACTTTTTCTTCCTTGCTTTTTTCAGTTTAAAATTTTTCTTTTCTTCAAAAATTATTGGGTGAGTTAAAGAAATATGAATTTTGACCATCTATGAAGCACAAATACTTCATGTGAGGTAAAGAATCAGTATCAAACACGTATCATATATGGGTACTTCTAGATACTTATCAGATACGTATCTAACACACGATTTGACGTATCTATTTCTGCACATACTTCTTTTTAGAGAAAAAAGACAAGCAACTTATCAAATCCTTTCCAATCTAAAACTAGGTAACCTATTTAAAAAACTCACTACTCGAGTCTAAGACTAAAAGGGAAAAAAAAATATAACAGACCAAATCCTAGACTAGAATCATCTAATCTTCATCTTCACATTTGAGTTCCCACAAAGTTCACCAAAATATAAACCATTTGAATATCTTCAACAATTCAATGAAGAAGTTCTTGGTTTATTTTCATACTTCTCCCTCTAATCTTCTTCTTCTTCTTCTTTGCAATATGAGTCACTTTTCTATTACATTTTATTAACTATTGTACTTTAACATCTTAGATGTTGCTTTTTTGTATTATATTTTAGTGTTTGTATTCTATTTTGTACTATTATTATTAACTTGTATGCTAAATTTATATATATCCTAGATTTATTTTAAAAGGAAAAAAAATGTATCTTTAAAGTATCAATACTCTTATTTTTTAGAAAAATATATATGAAAAATGACGCATCCTTAGATGTATCCGTATCTTAGTTTTTTAGATATTGACGAATCGTCGTAACCGATCATATATGTATCGTATAGTCGTATCTGTGTCTATGCTTCATCGTTGGCCATACTGTACAATTACAAAAACAAATTCTTGTTAGCACATTGAATGATTAATATTTCTCGTCTCGTAAAAAAAATTCTCCCTCATCCGTTTCCTTAATATCTGTCACTCTGAGATGGGATGGAAGAATATAGACAACCAATTAATAGTTGACCGATCATTAAATTTGTCAAAAATGGCCTCGAGACGAAAAGGGATGGGAGAGTAATAAAGTGGACATAAATAAGAGAAGAAAATAACTGGGAAAGACACCATAGAGGACCACATCTAACAACCCTATACACATTATATTAATATAATATAAGCTTTTGTATCAAAATATGTTCTGAACTCACAGCTTTGGATGCGTCATATTTAACATTGCTATAAATATGATTCTAAATAATAGTTTTTACAATTTTTTTCTTTTTTTTCTTTTTGGAATTCAACATGAATATTATTATAGTTTTTGCATCAATTAATAATTTTGAGCTATTAAAATAAATTGACACTATCTCCAAAATAACTCATTTGAAATATAGTTATAAAATAAGTATTTTTTTTTTTAACCCATAACAAAAATCTCTACAAGCAAACAATATTTTTATTGTCAACTTTAAGTATAAGTTAAATCGAGAAATTTGCACATTTGGTTGGGAAAAAAAACATTAATTAAATGATAGAAACTATAACAGAACTTTGGCTAAATTCATGATTGTCGCTAATATTTGAGGTTTTTTTTTTTTTTTTTTTCCAAATTTCCTCCCTATTATTTAATAATTTCAATTTAGTCCTTTTATGTTTTACATTTTAAATTATAACTCACCATTAAAAGTTTAAAATTGACTTATGATTAATGTATATAGCGTGATACTTAATGGAGATGGAAAAAAAATTAAGAAAAAAAGTAAGGATACCTACGTGAGAAAATTTTGAAATGTGTTCTCTAAATTTTTAGGGGTAAGTTCACGAATAATTCTTTTTAAAGTAATAATAAAAATAGGATATATAGGAAATAAATTATAAAAATAAGGTAGAGGAAAAAAGTATTGATAAAAATAGGGTAGCAAAATCGTGTACCCATTACACGATTTTTATGTCAGCTCGTGGACGGGTCCATTAGTTCCATATGTTTATTATTTTTTTATTGTTTTTTTATTTAAGTGGATACAAAGTTGAACAGATCTATTTGAATTTCAAGGTAAAACAAATCTATGTGAAAAAAATAGATTTAGTCTGCTAAAAATTTGATTCAATTTTTATTTGACCTTTAAAATTTTGAATTTTATAGTAAAAAAATTTCCAAAAATACAAAAAAAAAAAATAATAAATAAAAGAAGAAAAGAAGAAGACATAAGTTGGGGAAAATGTGAAAAAAAATAGATTTAACCTTAATTCGGGCGTAGGAATTTTTATTCAATTTTTATTTTACGGTAGGCCTTTAAGAATTTGAATTTCACAGTAAAGATTCTCCGAAAATGCAAAAAAAAAAAAAAATACTTAACAAATAAAAGAAAAAGACAAAAGTTGGGAGAAAAAATGTGAAAAAAAATAGATTTCGTGGCTAGAAATTTGATTCAATTTTTATTTCTAAAAATTAGGTCTACTTCTATTCAAGTTTTATGGTATTTTATCATAATTTTCTTTTAAAATAAATGTAAATTCTAAGTAAAATTTTAAAATAAAAAATAAGTTTATAATAATTTTTTTCCCTTCTGAATTTGACTTTGATTTGAAAAGATTTTTTTAAATGTAGTAGACTAACCAAAGCTTAAAAAAAAAAAAAAAAAAAAAAAAAAAAAAAAAAAAAAAAAAAAAAAAAAAATCTAAAATGATTCCCAAGAAATTGAAAAAAATAAATTCAGACTTTTTTCTCTTAGGAAACGTCATTCCTCCTAAAATCTAGTAACTCATTATATATCATGCCATATACTCAATAATATTACACAATTTCTAAGTCAATTTTAACATTTTTCAAGGATATATCTAATTTAGTCGCCAACATGAACATAATTCAACTAATAGAAAATAAACATGTACTAAGAAATGATAGATCTAAATCAATTCAAGACTTCAGCATAAAATAAATTTAAAAAAAACATACACACATTATTGGAATTTCTTGAACATGTTATATGATGCTTCAAACGACTAAGTATGGAGTCTCGTTGTCCGATCAGTGAGTCAAGATCCAGAGGCAACACGACCTGGTAGAGGTTGAGGAACAACACTTCCTAATCCTAAGTTGTATTCATATTTATGTTATTTACACTATTTACGATTTTATGTATTCTAACTCTATTGGTGCCTCTAACTCTATAATATGAATTATTCTCTCTAATAGTAAACTGTTCGTCCATTACCCATGGACGTAGGTAACATATTATAAGTAAATTATGTAAATTTTTATGTCAATTATATAATACTTTACGATTTCCGTCTATCTTTTATTTTCTTGACACACATAATGTAATGCCCCAAGTTCAGGATTCGAAATCCAAAAAGCCCCAACATTCTTCTACATCTCCGATCTGACAACGTCATCCTTACTTGTCTAGAATGAGCATGCTAACTTTAAATGACATAGGATTGCTCTAAACTAAGTACGCTTAATTTTAAAGTTTTTATGATTGAGTCACCAAAAAAGAAGATGCACCTTTCATAACATGAGATTGCTTCATGCTAGATAATAACTTTTAATTCTTTTAAACCTTTCATAACTATACTTTCATGTCTTAAGATCTCTCTCATTATCTTGTTTTATTCATATGAATCTCCTTAGACACAAAATTGGAATTAAAAGTTATTAAAAAAGCTTTCCATTTATGATGGCGCCAAAGTACTAAAATCGAACGGGAAAAAATCTTTCATCAAACAGAGCAACCAAAAACAGAGTTTCAATTTGAGAGATCAATGAAGAGACAGAACAGCTTCTTATCATCCTCTTCACAAGTTGAAATTTCTTCCGATAACTTCCTCCGCCGCAGCCACCGCCACCACGGTTCCAGATCCTTCGGCTGCGTCTCCAGTCTCCTCCATTTCCTCTCCAACAACAACCACAGCCGCCGCAACAAATCCATCACATTCGGTAATTCCTTTTCTTCTTCTTCTTTCACAATCTTCTTCACCAATTCCATTCATTCAAACCTAATTTCACCATAAAATCTCTCCGTTTCAGTCCACAACAGCATTCACGAACTCGACAATGCGATTTCCAAATCGAATATTTCTCAATCTCCGAAGCATGAATCCGCCGCTAATCTCCTAATTTCCTCATCCGATTCGCCGCAGATCGCGGAACGATCCGAATCCACAATGTCGACGACGACGGTGGAGAGATTTCGAGGAGCGAGAGGTCCGATCGTGCGATTGATGGGACTAGAAAGCTCTACGGCGGAGGAAGGCGTTCCGGCGGCGGTGGAGAAGCAGAGGCAGATTATGGAAGCTTTGGAGAAATGTGAACAGGATCTAAAGGTGCTGAAGGAATTCATCGAGGCGTTTGAATCGACGGAGAGCTTCAGATCGTCGTCTCCGGCCGGTGAAGGGAAGAGGATTGAGTTGATGGTTTTGAAACAGAAGGAGGAGGCTAGTCCGGTGGCGTTGTCGGTGGTGGAAGAGTTGAGTAGGCGGCGGCATTTCGTTAACACCATGTTCTTCCACCGGCCATCTGCAAATTCCGGTACGTTCTTACACTAACAAAACACTTGCATTTTTATTTGTTCTTATATTATAATTTCAATATTTTTGGTTAAATGGTCAGTTTATTATTATTATTATTATTATTATTTAAGTATTACGGTATAATAATGATTAGGTGCAGTACTTCATCTAATCCCATACGGTCTATTAATTCAAAGAAAATATTAAGAAAATAAGATTTTGTTTGAAGAAAATAAAAACTGTCATTTGACAGTTTCTTATTTGGCCAGTTACCGCCTTGTCCAGCTTAAATAATACCTAATATTTTCTAACCATATAACTTACAAGTAGCCACCCTAATTTAAACCAGACCACTATTATAATAATAATTAATAATAATAAGTTCTTACTGAAAAAGTATTACTGATAGACCTATACCTATAATAATAATTATTATTATTATAATAATTATTATTTTAAACTTCCAATTTTGTTATGACTATTGAGTTTCGAGCGTATTTCCTACTATAAGACCTAAAGTTAATTTTGAATTTTGAGGTTTTTTTTTTCCTATTTATTTCATCATTGAACTTTAAAAAATATTTAATAAATTCTTAAAGGGTAATAAAATTGATTTCTCTATATTACATAAATTTGAATTTAATAATGTTACATGAAATCATCAATTCTCAATTTTGTGTTTTTGTAGATATGCAGATTTTTAAATTTTAATTGGAGATTAAATTTATAATTTTGAAAGTTTACACAGACCAAATAGATACCAATATTAAAATTTTTTAGATTAAATTCATAATTTAACCTAAAATTTAAATTAAAAAAATTATAATTAGAAAATTAAGAATTTATTGGCTCAATAGAACTTTTTAACGCTTGGAGATCTATTTAAGTACAATTTAATGGATTAAATTTGTGATTTAGCCTGATTTTTCCTCCTATATATAAGGTTTTTGGAAAAAATGAATTCGACTTTAATAATACTTTCAATGCACTTACCAAATATATATAATATATACTTTTTCTTTTTGTTTAACAATATGTAAAGTGAGGCAAAAAAAAAAAAAAAAAATCAAAATTTTACTTCAACTTTGAAATACAAATTTTAAATTGGTTGAATTTTGTTCATGTTAATATTTTTATATATTTTACAAACAAGCTCATGTTAAAAGGAAAAATAAGAACACTCAAATATAGCAATTTTTTTTAAGATAAGTTTATATAACATAATGATAAAAAAAATAGTTGTTTTCAAATAAAGAAAAATGAGTCATTCATTTACAAATATAACAAAATTTCACTATCTCTCAGTGATAGATCGCGATAGTATCCATGTCAGTGATAGATGTCTATTGTGGTCTATTGTAGCCTATCACCGATAGACAATGACAATTTGCTATACTTGAAAATATTTTCAGCAATTTCATCATTTAAACCAATTACTTTGAAGACAAATACTTTTAAGAGAAAATAATTTAAACAAATACTTCAACATAAACATAGCTTTAAAATAATGTGAAACATATTTAAAAATATTTTTTTTTATTTTTCTTAAAAAATAATGCTAATAATGAAACTTTACAAAAGCAGGGACTAATTGAAATTAAGTTAGAACAGGAGGGACCTAAAACTTTTAAATAATTGGGATAAAATGACATATCTTTTTTTATTTTCCATTTTGAAAAAGAAGTATCCTTTATTTAACTTTTTTGTTTTCTTTTACTTTTAAAATACGTTTGAAAAAAAAATTAAGTTATGTATATTAGTTATTAATTGAGGTAAGAAACCTCTAAAACTAGCCGTTAGTATGGTTACAAATATCCCTCATTTTTTTTTTTTGAAATGTATTGTAATTAGAGTGTGGGGTGGGAGAATCAAACCTCAAATCATGAGGTTGATAGTACGAACACTATAACAGTTGAACACTCTTATTGGCAAATATCCATAATTTTCTTACAACAGAGTATCCATCATTTAAATTTTAAATTATTTATATCAAGCTATTCCTCTTGTAAAAAAATGTATTTCCAATAATAGGAATTAAAATATCAAATAAAAATTCAAAAAATATATCCGCAACTAAACTTAAAAAAATTTCATGATAATTAAAACACCAAAAATAATAAGTTTAAATCTTACTTTTGTCTCTAAACTTTGAATCACATTCTATTTTTGTCCTTAAACTTTTAAAAACGTCCATTCTAGTCCTCAAACTTTTAAAAACTACTTATTTTGATCCATACTAATAAGATTCTATAAACTCTTAATCAAAAGGCTAGATGACTTGTACTTTTGGATGACTATACTGCCAAATAAGTTAGTCATACTAAAAACTTTAGAGTTTCAATTTTGAATTAGGTGGTCAAGCGATTTTCTATAGGAGATCTCAAAAGTCATTTTGCGTCCAAGATTTTAGCCGTTCACTATTTTGATATGTTAGTTGTTGGTATTTTACTTCACTTTCATCTTGCTTAATCTATACTAGATGCAATTTCATCCTAAACAGAACTTATCCTTATAGAGTTAATAAAATCTTAACCACAGGGACTACAATAAATATTTTTTAAAAATTCAGAAACTAAAATAGTTATGTTTGAAAGTTTCAGAGTCAAAATATAACAAACTTCAAAGTAGAAAGACAAAAATAATAAATATTTTCCTACTTCAAATTTTAAAAAGAGGGAGAAAAAATGACAAGAAAAAAAAAAGAAAAAGAAAAAGGAAAAAAAAAACCATGGTGAAGAAAAGGGGAAAGAAAATTATGATTATGTTAAGAGGTAAATTGGTAATAAAGTGAAAAGAAAGAAGAAAATAGGGTGTTTTTGTAATGATAGCATATCAATTATATTGCAGTATGCAATGATAATAATTTTTGGGACAAAATAAAGTAATCGCCTTTATTGTTTTATGCCATTATTCTCTACCCTAATAACTATAATATCATTCGACATTTGACACTATCTTTATTTTTATTTATTTATAGTTAAATTACGAATTTAGTATATTCCATCCATAAGTTCTTAATTGTGTAAATAGTTTAAACTTTTAATTTTTTTTCATAGAAAATTAAAATCTTTTTTTAAATGAATTAATTCACTATAAACAAGCTTTTAATTTTGTGAAGTATATTTGTGATTTTCTAAAAAAAAAAAATAAATAAATAAAACTTGGAGCTAAATTTGTAATTTAAGTTGTAGTTGTTTTTCTTAAAAAAAGTATTTATCTTTTTGGTCTAATTTCTATTTGATTTCTAGGTTTCAAAATGTTATATTTTTACACTTGACATTTAAGTTTTATTTCAATTTGTTCCCTCCCTCGATTTCAAGATATATACTTTTAACCTTGATTTTTCACTTCAATACTCATTTTTCATCTTTATCGTTAATGTATCTCAATAAATGTAAAATAATTAAAACAATTATAATTAATCAAGTTTCATTCATCATTTTTAAAATTAAATTCAAATTTTTATTGCAAAATTATTTTTAATTAATTAATAGACAGTGATGTCAATGATTGAAAAACGAGTATTTAATGAAATTTAAGATTAAAAATGTAAAACCTTGAAAATAAAGATCGAATTGAAACAAAGCTCAAATCTCAAGGGTAAAATTATAATATTCTAAAATCTATGGACTAAATTCAAGCTAAATTCAAACTAAACTTATTCCTTTTTTTTTTTTTTTTTTTCCTAGTTCTACCTTTTTCAGGCTTCATATTAAATATGTGCTCTTCTGGTTTAAACTTTCCGTTCAACTTTGATTCTCATAAAAAAGGACAAGTTCTCATTATTAAACAAGATAATTTAAAACTATTGTTTAAATTTTAATTTGTCCGTACTTCAAACTTTATTTTTAACCCATATATATATATATATAGGCTAACCTAGGTACTTTTCTTTTTTGAAATATAACCTAGGTACTCTTGAAACATTTATTTTAATTTTTGGATTTTTAGTCTAAGCGATTGTATATTCAGCCATCACTTCTAAAAAAAACTATTACTTCAACTAAGGAAATAACAATGTGCTTAAGTTTAGTCTCATTTAGATTATGATATAAGAACTTAGTTGGAAAAAGCAAATTAAATGGCCAAATTGACAAAAATACCTATAACCCACAAAGTTGGTTTCAACCATATTCTCAAACTTGTAAAAACTTCATTTTTACTCTTAAAGTTTGAAGTTTGTTTATCAAAACTTTGTTAATCAAAAACAACTTTTGCAGGATTTTATCATTAAATTCATAAATGAAAAGGTTTGAATTTGCTTATGTGATCAAATCTAAACATATATGTGGAAAAAAATTAACTAATTAATTAAGAAACATTTGTGAACTATAATTGTTGTCATCTTCTTTCTTTTAGCTTTATAGTTTCAATTTTCTATTATTTGATTTATAATTTTTGTATTAACTCTAATTCTCAAATTACTTATCTTCAACCATTAAAATGAAACTTTTCAAAATTTAACGATATCATTGAAACCATCATAAGTATTTTTTTATAATTTAACCAACTTCACAAAGTAAACAAAGGGTAAATATCATGTATATTGATGTTGAAATTATAAATTTAGCCCAAGTAATTTAAGCTCTATGTTCCAATAGTCTGAAGTAACTTTGGACTTTCTCATAACTGAATAAATTAAACGTCGAAGGCATCAATTACCTTTTATATATATATATATATATATATATATATTAGTACAAGACTCAAATTACCTAATGTCCAAATTAAAAATAAGTAGAAAATTGAAACTCTACGATAATTACTCGAACAAAAAAACCTCATGGAAATGAAGACTGCAATCCTCCGGTGTAATTTTTTTAACAGAAAATTTTTATGCATGCATTTACACCATTTAAAAAATAAACAATATTGACAAAACAAACATATATATAAGCTCAATTGACATATAGTATATATGTATTTTTGGACCAAAAAGTTAGCAGTTTGAATCTCCTATTTAAATAGAAAAAGAAAAACATTGATCAAATCCAAGATAGATCTCTCCAAGTTTCAACTTTGACTCAAATGGCATACCTAAACATATTTCCAACCAAATTCATATATGTCTGTGTGTGTGTACACATAGCTTTCTATATGGAACATAATTTGGTGATTTTCAACAACAATATTGTAGGACGAATGGAATTACAGCAAATACAACAAATGCAAAGGAAGAAACCAGAAGGGGACATGATGATGTTCAATAATCTAAGCAAATTTGACAGTACCAAAACCAAAATCCACGAGATAGTGATTGGTAACTGGAAAAGTGAAAAAGCAGCTGAACAATCTCCACTATGTAGAAGCAAGGTGGCAATGAGAGATAGTGTAGAACAAGTCTTCAAAGAAATTTCTTGGGGTCAAAACAAGGAAATGGGAAGAATAGGATTGGCTTTACAAAATCAAATTTGTGGGGATTTGATTGAAGAGTTGGTTAAAGATTTGAATTATAACTATACATGTGGTTATTATAGTTCACTACCCTTTGAAGCTTGCAAGAGAAGACTTTGTTTCTAGTGTTTTTGTTTTGTATCTCAATACACAATATGGTAAATCATATTTGATTTTATTTAACTGTTTCAGTTTATAGACATTTTTGTTACTCATATTAGTACTTAGTTATTTAACTTTTTTTTTTTTTTTTAACCTTTACATGATCTTATGCTTCTTTGTATTAGTGTTTCATATGAATATAAAAATGATCAGCTATATTATTGAGAGTTGTTGGATGTGTATATATACTAAAGATTATGCTATGGCAATGACTGTTATTAATATTAATGAAGTGTTTTCCAAGGAAATTTTGATGAGAGTGGTTAATAGTAACAAATAAGTAGGAAGGAAATATGTAATTGCATGTTTGTGGCTCTTAGTGACACCCTACCCTACTGATGTTGCCATGATGATCCCATAGCATCCATGCAAGCTCTCTCATACCATCCATCTCACCATGCAACATCACTAGTCGAGTTTTATTTTGTCCTAAATAGGTCTTTAAGATTTGAATTTAGAGGTCAACTTCTACTTTTGTTTCTAAGCTTTAAGATTTGAATTTAGTTTCTATTCAAGAAATTCTTTCCTATGGAAAAAAGATGGTCAGGCTCTTCATGAGTCGAATGTGAGTGTGGGCAGCACACTTGAAAAGAGAGGATTTTTATCCTTGTGACAATCAATTATTCTTTCAGTTCAGGTAAAGATGCATTTCACATGAGAACAAAGTAAACAAAGAAGCAAAATAAGATGCAAGGGCACAACAAAAAATAAGATTGGGGTATGGATCTCCATTTAAACTCCTTTTCATGGTTCCTAATGCATCTTGTAATCCCATGAATTCCCATCATTAAAAGGGAAAAAAAAAAAAAAAAAAAAAAAAAAAAAACAAACTTGAGATACAAGACATTTTCTCTTGAAAATGAGATGCTGAAGTAATTGAAACAAGGAAATGATTATGATGTCACCCACAGGAGGGGGTTAATAAATAAAACACAAAATTGTCTTTAACATTATTCAAGGGATAGTAGCAACTATAAATTTGAAGGGAGAATGAGAACTATAAGTACTGATACACAGAGCAAAGGCTTTATTGGGCAGTACTTTAAATTACCTTAACAGAAGACCACTTCTGCAACCCATGGATTCAAAGCATCTTCACTTCACAACAAATCCAAATTGCTGCAGATCATGCTTGATTCAGCTCATTCACTAGATAAGAGACTCCACATCTCCACAAATTTAATATTCAAAGCCTTAGCTGTTAAGAGCTGTGTTGAGAAAATAGAGTTCAAAGCCACTACAACTTCACATTACCAAACGCTCCTTTGAAGGAACCATAAAGTGGCTGTGATATTCTGAAGGTGAAAACATCATCTATTTTTACTGTGTCAGGTTGAAGTGGTTGATTTAGATCTGCAGAATACTCTGAAGAATGAAGATTTCCATAAACCCGAACACTCAAAGACTTTTTACGAGGTGCACCAACTTTTATGTGCTCATTGAAGAAGTTGATCAAATCCTGATGTGTGAGTGTCTTTAATGCTGCAACCTGGTTAGAACCAATGGTAATAGTCAACAATACATTCCCTCTTCCAATATTAAAAGCCAGAGATTAACATTTTTTTTTATCTTTACTGCTGATTAACCTATTAAACCCCTGCTCTTGAAAAAGTTTGCTCACAATTTTCATCACCAATAATTTATTTATCTTGTCTTCCAGTTCTTACATAACCATCCAAAAACAAAAAAGGAGGCATCTGAAATTATTTTTTAATATTTTTTAGGTTTGACTAGGATATTAAAACTGTTTCAATAGATTTTTTTATTTTAAAAATAGTCAAAACTCAAAAGCTTATTTTTTATTTTTTAAAAAAGATATGAAATTTTTCATTAAGGGATTGAAAAGAGACTAGTGCTCTAAGATATAAAAGGATACAATAAAAAATAAAACATAGTGTATGAAAAACTGAAATCACTATGAAACAAGAAACAGTACATTTCAAGCCCAGGAACATTGTATGGAAAACTGAGCATAATAATTTGACATCATACCTCTGATTCTCTCCTATCGAATTTCAGTGTCCCATCAGCAATCTCTCGCCAGTAAAATCCAGATTCTTCCCTCAAGTTCTTGAATTTCTCAAGCTTCGCATCTACTAGAGCATTTACATTGCTCTGGACAACCACCAATCCATAACAACGCTATAAGTATAAAGCAAGCCTTTGAAAAGTTCAGCAACTTATGAAGCACAGATACAGATACGGATACGATCGGATACGGCGATTCGTCAATTTCTAAAAAACTAAGATACGGATACGTCTAAAGATACGTTATTTTTTATATATATATTTCTAAAATACGTCATTTTTTATATATACATTCTTTTTCTTTAAAAAATTTAGGATATAGATAAATTTAGCATACAAGTTAAAAACAATAGCAAAAATAGAATACAAACATTGAAATACAATACAAAAAAGCAACATCTAAGATGTTGAAGTACAATAATTAATAAAATGCAATAGAAAAATGACTCATATTGCAAAGAAGAAGAAGAAGAAGATTAGAGAGAGAAGTATGAAGATAAACGAAGAACTTATTGTTGAAGATATCCAAATGTTTATATTTTGCGGACTTTGTGGGAACTCAAATATGAAGATGGAGATCAGATAATTCTAGTTTAGGGTTTGATCCATTATTTATTTTTTCTTTTAGTTTTAGACTCGAGTAGTGAGCTTTTAAAATAGGTTGCCTAATTTTATATTGGGAAAGATTAGATGAGTTACTTGTCTTTTTTCTTAAAAAAAAAAGTATGTTAGATACGTATCTGGAAAGTATCTGAAAGTATAGATACGTCAAATCACATGTCAGATACGTATCTGGGAAGTATCTGGAAGTATTGGTATCCGATACGTGTCTGATACTGATTCTTTGCCTCACATGAAGTATCTGTGCTTCATAGTCAGCAACTGAAACAAAGTGAGTATTCCAAAGAAGGAAACAAACTTTGCCAATTTCCATTAAAAAATTAATATACTTAAAATCTCTATAAAAGTGGGCAATTCAAGCAACTTGTTTGCTTGTGTTAAACTAATTCTAAACGACAACTATCTTCTTGCTGAACAATGATGGATAATCATACAGGGATAATTACTGCTCTCACCTTGAATTCATCAATGGTCATCTCAACGAGCTTTTTCTCAAACATCTCTAGGAATGCTTCTACTCTCAAATCAATATTTCGAGGACCCTGCCACATCAAAATAAGGATAATATTAAGGAGGTGCTATGGATAAAATGGCAGATGTGATCATGATGCTTACCTTGACAGTGGATTGAATAATAAATTGAACTCCACGTATACCAGAATCATTCCTGCATTTTAAGATAAAATTAATTACACGGTAAATATTCCAATTAAGGTGAGTAAAAAAATGCTCGAACCTTTGCACTAGAACAGTAATATAGCCAAGTTGTTCAACAGTTCTAAGCTGATGAAAAGCTGCTTGTTTTGCCACATGAGCAAAAAGCTGAAGCTTCACATTCTGTAGAAATTCATCTCGATGCACCTAAATATTGAAGACAGGATACTTAGAAAATTGCATCGAACCTTAAACCAAAGAAGAGTTTAGTAGGAATTTTGCCGAGTGGTAAAGTTTGTTCCTTTTCTTTTCTTTATGCATATATTATGGTGTATACTGCATGGTATATATCTACATTGTAGCTGATCTTTTACTCCGTGTTAAGCTAAGTTTGAAATTATTGTAGCTGCTAAAATTGTTGTCAACCACGTTTCTTGAAAAATTAGCTCAAATGTAAAGTAAATTTGAGTTTGCTAAATCTAAATTTGAACTTAAAAAGTAGGTCATAATATTTGATAAACTAGTACTAAATTACTGCAATTTAGTTATAATGACCAAAATAGACATAATATTTTAATTATGCATCATGTTGTGCTGAAATTTAGTTTCAAAATTTTTGTATGTATAAATTTTATATAACTTAAATTACAAATTATATATTTCATTATAAATTATTCTAATGAAATATAAAAGAACCGTTTGCTACAAATAAAATGTGTCAAAATAATACAAAAAAGTGTGTTGAACAAAATGTTATTTCAGTTATATTAGAGGGTAAAAGCAACAAACTAAATTGACGAGATAAGATAGATTGTGAATCATGTCATTTGAAAATCTTTGTTGCATATGTGTAAGGATAAAATGAAAAGTGTTTAAAGCTCATTAGTGAATACACCAAACTTTTAGGGAAGCCTTTCAACAGTTGCTCTTAACCAGATTTTACAAATCAACTCCATTGGAAAAGTAAATGTATTTAAATTAATAAACAATAAATTTTACATAATGTTGAAAACAATTATAATCCTCTCCCAAACACCTTTTTAAAGGTTTTCAAAATCAGTCACAAACAAAACCTGAATTTTTGTTTCAATACACATGAAGGACAAAGGAAAAAAGTAGTAGTTTTATAAACCTGAATATAGTGGACAAGAGCGGAATTCTCGTCATTCGGATTGAGCCCCTCTGCTGAATAGAAATAACTAATGCCCCTGTCAAGCTTCACAACTCTATTGGCTGGATGCTGTGATGGATATAATGGGCGTAATATTGGATTTGGCCCCTTGAAGAACATATCTTCAATGTGTTCGATCATTGATTCAGCTTCATTCCTTTCAATGTTTCCTGCGTAATGAACACCATTAAAGCCAAAAGCTTGTGATCCCTGGGATATATCAAGACGAAAGAGAAAATGATAAAGACCTGCAATGAAACATTCCAAGTAGGCACTTGAGAGCAAAGTAGGAACAAATTTATCTAGATCTTCAGCCCTCAAATGTGGAAGGATTTCAAGTTCCTCCATTAAAGGCCATGAATGATCTTCAAGTATTAATGAACAGTAGTATAAAGCCTGCTGATAGGGCTGCTGAAACTTGAAATTTTGGTACTCCTTCAACACAGTTTCCTAATAGAAAAATCGAATGTTAAATATTGCACTTATTGAACAAACACACCCCCTAAATTTAGTGACTCTCATTAATTTTTTTCCTTCCTAGTTCAAGTATTTAAATATTTACTTCCATAAGAAAAACCGAATATTTTATTGATTGAATGAAAAAGTACGATATTATTAGTTTAGTTCTATTATCTTTGTCTGAATGATGCAATCTCCTAACATACCATATTAGTTATCACAATATTTATGTACTGCTCTACAGTCTTTTTCTATGTACTGAAATTTTAAATATATCAACATTTGATGGATATCATTCAAGTTCCAACTTTAATTAATAGATAAAATTCAGGTTTCAATTCTAATCAATTAAGAAGATAAGGTTTCTATGTGTATATAGTTTCTGCAAATGAATGGAAAAAATACCTTGATGACGAGAAACCTATCAGGTTTCACACTGAATTTTGCAATTTTTTCAACTATAGTTTCCAATAGAATCCTTAATTTGTGGTTGTAGCCAATCAGAGTCACCTAAAGAATAATAGTGTAAAAATGAGAAAAGTTGAGCATTCTATGGGAAGGTGACAAATTATGATAGTAATAATCTAGTCAGTTTTGACAGATCATTCACCAAAATAACAGTGAGTATATCACAAATTGAGCACTTTTCAAAATACCGGTAAGATTATGAATGAGTACTCTCTATGTATGTACCAAAATGAATTACTTATTCCATTTTTATCATTTTTTTTAAATCCAAACAAGTTCTATTGAGGAAAAAATAAAAGAATACAAGGGCATACAAAAAAACAAGCCCACAAAAAAGGAACTCCTCAAAAACAGAGATTCCAGCTAAGTGAATAATGCCTATAGAATAATTACAAAAAGTCATTGAAATCGAAGCCCACAAAGAAATAAGGAAGCGAATGAGAGATCAAACCTCATTGGGTCCCTTTCTACTCTAAAAACACTACTATTTCGTTCACCCTACATAACCCAAAAAATCCCACTCCAGCAAGCCATTTTTATCAATTGTCTTCTTAGGATATGACAAACAGATTATACACTTTCTACAAAAGCATTATCAACTATCTGAACCAGACAGAACAAAAATGAAGAGAGTAAACAGAATAGCATTCAAGTAATACGGCAAAGTAAATTCAATGGGGGGGGAAAAAGTTTACAGAGGCCTTTGGAAGTCATTTATTCCCAAAAGATTCTCTCTCCTTCCAACCCATTATTATTCTGCTTGAAGCTTCTGTCATTTTTCCATTTGCATTGGGTCTTCGGTGTTTCCATTGGCTCATTTGTTTTGAAGCTACAATATTCATCGTTTCTTATTGGGAATTTTTCTCTCCAATTTTTCTCTATAATATTCCCCTCTCCTTTGGTCTTGTTTATTCAGAGCTCATCATTCTTAGCAGATTTATCTTTATTTGAGTTGTTATTTACTGCTTTTTGTATTCCTTCTTATTTGTTATTTTAATTTTTCTTCTTGGGTAAAACTTTGTATCTTTGGAAAATTAGTCTCTTTCATAATCCAATAAAAAAAATTATTTCTTGTTTAAAAAAACTATATTTTTTTTTAAATAACTAAAAACCAAAAACTTCTCAAGAAAAAAACATCTTTGCTACAAATTTCACTATTGCAGGACAGCTACTAGCAAGAAAAATCCCCTGAGAACCTTTATATCCAAATGGACCATAACCAAACTTCCAACCTCTGGGTCCTTGCTTGACATACCAACACTTATGCCAACCCATGATCAAGTACTCAAAACAAGACTAAACCAATGGCAAACCCAGAATTTTTGTTCAGAGGGACTTCACTTAAAATTAATGGTCAATCCACAGTTCAGTTAAAGGTTTTAAATTGGTATGAAGATGATTTTGATAACATTAATATATAGTAGGATAATATCTAGAACTTCATGTCGAGGCATAAATTTTTATAAAGATAATTTTGAATGCACTAATATATATTGTTATGAATTTATGTATCTTTATAAAGACAAGTTTTATCATTATAGGGGAATTCCTTTCTACCAACTTTGTTCCAACATTTTCCTCTATTATTGCATTAGTCTCTTCATTTAAATAAGTTTTAAAACATGTCAGAGTTTTGCATTTATAATTTTAAAACAACGTCCTAAACAAAGTGTTCAAATTGATTAGCCTATGAAAATTTAGAGTTCTAATTCATACAACTATTAGTTTAGAGTTTTAATTGAATCAATCAGCAAAGTTTATGGATACAAATTGATTTTTTTTTCTTTGTTCTCGTTTATAAGAAATGTCATTTTGCTATAATATGTTATTACGTATAGCTGTCCTTTATTGTACTTAAAACATTCTTAAGTAGGATTCTTTTGTACACCTATATGTGTGTGACTCAAATCTAAATATGATCAAGTATAAATTACAGAAGTTTTAAAATAATTTTCTTAATATAGATTTATAAATATATCAAATTCAAAGAACACATTAAAACGAAAATTAAAACGTGGTATATTTTGTTACTTTAAGACAGTTACAGAATTTTTTATATGGTATATTATTTACTTTAAGATAGTTATGAAAATTAAATCTGCCCTGACTAAAACCATCAAAACCTCTTGACACATTGGATGAAGTACAGTGCCAGCGTATCTGTGCCCATAATTTTGTACCAAAGCCAACTTTTGTCCTAAAGATAAATTTTGGAATAAACTAAATCCTTTTTTTCTTTTTTCTTTTTTAACTTGAGATTTGAATGAAAACTGATTTAGCATTAACTCCTTGATCTTTTGGCTAATCAGGTTCCATGTATCGCCACTTTTGCAACATTTAAAGAAGATTCCTATTCTGCATTAAAATGGTACCTGGAAACCAGAGTCTGCGGGGTTTATGCCATAATATAGTCCAGCAACCTGCGCATTATAAGCTGCAAGACAAGAAAGTTTTAGCTTCCATCCCTTGAGATGCTATAAAACAAAGGGGAAAATAGGAAACTAAACTCTCAGTAGTAAAAGTGTAACTTTTAAACTTTTTAAATTTGGGAACTAAATGAAAATCATACTCAAAAGTCAAGGCCAAAATGATATTTTTCCCTAAAATAAACTAAAGAGGCTGAACACAAGTGAACTTCAAGAAGGATCAGCAGAAGATTATGCAATTTTCAAAAGGAATAGACAGAAATCCAAACCAAGAGAACAATAAAGGAAAAAACTAGCCAAATACTTTATTAACTTGGAATAACTTACCGTATTCATTCAGATAATCCATCAATAACCTCGTGAAAATTACTGTTAGGACTTCTGCTTCAGGTGAGATGTCAGCATGGGGACATTTAAAATCAATCTTAACATATGCCTTGGGCGTGGAGAACATTGTGTCAGGTTTATACCATATTGTTGAATATGATGACATTCTAAGCAGATTTGGAAACTTGACCTATTTCAACATTCAATGGTATAAGGAAAAGCATAAACCAGCAAATGAATAACATCTTAATATGAATAGTAGTTCATATAAAACCTTTTCACATGCACCCTTAAGAGATAAATCAGTAGGGATGAAAATGTTCGAAGCTGGTAGATGCAATTTCACATCAGGAGCAGATCGCATCCAATCCTACAATACAGTAAATAAAATGTAATTTTCATTTGTTTTCAATAGATTTTGTAGCATTTTAATGAACACCAAAAACATACAACGAAAGGATACATGTCAAACTTCCAGAAGTGAAATTTTGTTCTTTATTCAAGAGACGGTAAATTGAAAACATATGTAACTTAGAAAGTGTATTTATTTCAAATCATTTGTGGTTTCCTGGCAACAACAATTTTATACCTTAAATCAAGACAATGCCCCTGCATTAAAGTTTTAGGAAAGAATTTAATTTTTAACATGGTAGGATGGGTCATTTTTTACTTCAATAATCAATCTGGACCTTACAGTTAAATGATTATTGCCAATTTTACCTTTTATTAAGCTTTTGTTTGATGAATCGTTACACAGATCTTATGCCCATTTAATGGATTACCTTTTATTAATTTTTAACATGGTAGGATAGGTCAATTTTTACCCTACACTTTCAATAATCAAACTGGACCTTACAGTTAAATGATTATAGCCAATTTTACCTTTCATTAAGCTTTTGTTTGATGAATCATTACACAGATCTTATGTCCCATTTAATGGATTACAAATACAGACTTGATATGATATTGATGAGGTTACCGAGGAAGAAAACACTGTAAAGATATATTTTAGTTGATAGACAGAAAAAATTGTATAAAATGCTCCAGAACTATGACTTAGTTTCAATTTTTATCTTTCCCAAAAAATAAAAAAAAAATAAAAAAAAATCCAACCTTAAGTAGTTTTAAGGAATAAACCTCCAAAAAACAATCATATGAATCTTTTATTAAATTGATAAATTGTTTCGTACAAGAGAGGAAGACTCCTATTTATAGAGTTTTATTACATGTCGGGGTAAAAAGGAAATTTTTCTTGCTACAAGAAAAATTGTCCTCGAGTTTTAAAAAGAAAAAATGAATCAATCAAGGAATAAAATAAACTCGTTCAATGGCATATGGCCAAACCAACCTCCTATGTTTTGAACAAAATTATTCCATTAAAGAAGTAAATCCAAGACAGAAAATCCAATATTTCTACCAAAAGATGAACTTTTCCATCGGCCATAAACCCAGAAAAGATGTTTCCATCAAGCTAATTCAAAACCGTAATCATAGGACTAATCACAAAAGAATTAGCTTCTGAAGCGAACCCTTCAAGAATCACATCTTCATCATTTGCTTCAAGTTCTTTGACGTTGTGGTAATTAATTTGCAATGCAATCGTTGTGTCATTCTTGCTTGATTATTTTATTTCCGCCTCGACGTTTAGAGTTTCGATGTTCAATACCTCTTTTCCATCTTCTTCATTGGATTTCTCTTCTTCACTCAAGACTACTTCCAAATCAACATCTTCAAATTCTTTTTTTTCTTCTACTTCGTTCACATAGACTTGTTGATGGAAAAAGTTTGTCCAATACCCCTGATAAGAGAGTCTGGTCTATTGATAAAAATGGAGTTTTTTCTGTCAAGTCTCTTGTGAAACATCTTTCAGTAGCCTCCCCACTTGATAAACAATTGGAGAAAGCGCTATGGAAGTCGAATAGTCCTCGATGTGTGAATATCACAGTTTGGATTATGTTATTTGGGGAACTGAATTGCTCTGATGTGATGCAAAAGAAGCTGTCATCTCATTATCTTTCACCACAAACATGTCCCCTTTGTATGGCTGCTTCAGAGGATTTGTAACATCTGTTTCTTGACTGCTGCTATGAGAGCAATTGTTGGATAAGACTATTTTCGATTTTCGAATTAAATTGGGTGTTCGGAAACAATTTTCGTTCTAATGTAATGCAGATTTTGATGGGCACTACTATGAGGAAGAAGGCTAAACACTTTGGATCAATGCTGTGAAGTTGTTGCTCGCTGACCTTTGGTTTGAAAGAAATCAACGTGTCTCCCATGACAAGAGATTGGCTTGGTTTGAACGGTTTTAGACTGTCCAGCTGAATGCAACTTCTTGGTGCTCACTTTCTAAACATTTTGCTGAATACTCAATTCAAGTATTAAGCCTAAATTGGAGGACATTCATTTTTCCAGATTATTAGAGTCTCTTCCAAGTCCTCCTCTTCTTGTTGGTTGCGCGGTGTAAGGGACATTTTTATTGGAACAGTTTTTTCTGCTTTGTTTGTACCCATTGCTCTGGTTGTAATATGTTTTTGTTGGTTTTCGTTAGTCTTTGTTATTCTTGTTCTGTTTATTTTTGAAATGATGAGGGTGGGGTCTCAACCTAGTCGAGATGCCCGGGTGAACCTCCTGATCTTTGTGTCAAGTCTTGAACGTTGTTAATCTTGTACTATGAGCTTTGTCTCATTTCATTATCTTAATGAAGTGAGTGTTTCCTTTTCAAAAAAAAAAAAAAAAAAAAGGTTTTGATCCAATCACCTCTGTTAACTACATGGGTCTCAACAAGATTTTCTCCAATTTTACCTTCAAGATTTCCTACTTGAAAAGTTTCCAACCGCGATTCTTTTGTTTTTTCTTCAGTATATGGAATCAATCCGTTCTTGAACTCTTGCAAATGAATTGATAATTATCTATAATTTGAGACGTTTTCCCCAATAAATATTGGAGTTCTTTTGCTATCTTCTTTATATTCTCCAATGCTATAACAACTAAGTAGTCATTTTGTTAAGTTCTTGAGTATGTTGCCATCTCGTAATAGATATAGGACTGATTCTTTGATTTTCTTGAACAAGGATCAACCTTTCTTAGTCGTGTTTCATAACCAAAAGAGTATTTTTGAGCCTTGAATATTTTTCTTAGGTTGTAAAAATTTATTCTTGGTGATTCTTTAATTTTCTTCTTTCTTGACTTGTATTTTAAAGGGTACACCTTAAATATATGTGGGTTGTTTGGCAACGAGCACAACACTCAAAGATACCTCTTGAGATCGGAGTCGCCAAGAGTTTCTCAACCATCCAAGTCGGTAATCAACGTTGGCCTAGGTGGTTGCTCTGATACCAAATTGATTAGCTTAAGTAGCTTCAAGGAATAAACCTCCAAGAATTAATCGTATGAATCTTTTATAAAAATAATAAATTGTTTCATACAAGAAAAGAAGACTCCTATTTATAGAGTTTTATTACAAGTGAGGGTAAAAAAGGAATTAACCTAGAATATTACCTAATTACCCAATTAACCTCATTCTTCTTACATCAAAGATGCTCAATAAGCAATTTCTATTATAATGGAAATGTTTGAAACATAAGGAACAAAATTGAAACTAAGTACAAAGACTAAAGGTAGAAAATGGAAAAAATTATACAAACTGCCCCTAATGAATATCGGTCTCAATTTGATCCTAAAGAATGGTTTTTACGTCTAACATTTTGAAATTTTTATTTTGTTTATCTTCAAGCATCTATTATCAAACAAGGCATTTTAACAAATGGTAGTAACTAAGGATAACAAATTAGAAGATCAAGTAAAATTGAAACTTTTTAAATATCATGGAAAAAATTGAAAACAAAGAAAATTTTGTATAATGTAGCCTGGTTGAAATTGGTGAATTCTGAAACATTTTCAATGTTGATATAGTACATCGATTTATTAGGGTTGATCTAGTAGATTAATTTTTTAGAGGTTCACTGTTCTTATAATCGGTAAATTTCGAGAGCTTTTGCGTTGAAATTAGTGATGTAACGTGATTAGTGATTGGATGTAAAGAAAACTTTAATGATAGTAAAACTACAATAATGTGATGTGATGTGATTTGTTTCATTTGGCTTGTTTTTGTTTGTATTTGCTTTATTTTTATGGACAAATCCATCAATGGCCTTTATTTGGTTGTAATTGTATTTCTTCTTTTTTTTTTTTCTGTTGCTTATTTGCTTATCATGTCTCATTGTAAGCATCAGTCACTTTCCATTTCCTCAATTAAAAGCCTCGTTTTTGTTATATATATATATATGGATAGATAGATAAATATATTACAACAGATATCAATCGAAGGTCCAATTTGATAAAATCAAAATTTTGGGATAAATATTAACTCATACTTTCAAATCCATTTTTTTAAAGTTTTTCCACAGCTCTTAATCAAAATACGCGTTTCTAATAATAATAATTAAAAAAAAGTTATATAAAATGACAAACCTGAATCAAAGGAACAGAAATTTTCTCAACGGAGTAAGCAGTTCCATACCACTTCTCAACCTTGTCTGTCTCGCCTTCAAATTTCTTCGACTCCCAAAAGATGCTACAAACATAAATTAATCAGGGAATTGCTGCAATACGTTTAATTTAATAGGAAACAAATATTTTATTGATAGTAAGAATTATTAAGAAATGGGAGGGGAAAAAAACACTTGGCCAAGATTACAAATAATAATAATAGAATAAAATAAAATAAAATAAACTTCCAATCGGCTAAAAAAGCATCAAGACAATCTTAATTTCCAAAGCAAGAGTAACATTTACACAATGTTAGTGAGGCTGATAAACTACGTTGTTAAGGCAAACAGTTCAGTAGAAAAAGTGCCAATACTTTGATTATTAAACAAAATACAAAATATTTCAATTTGAATTAGGAGAAACATTGCGCCATTTGTTTTTTTTTTACAAATGAAGTTATAAACAATATGTTGGTGGAGGGCTTCATACAGTATATTTGGAATTGGGCTACAGGTCTCTAAGCATGGTGGTTTACGAGTTAAACGTTAGGTCAAGCAAAATAATGCTCTGATGGGAAAATGGCTTCAATCAAATAAATTCCACAATCAGGTGGTATTACGTCCTAGGCCAAGAAATCGGCCCTTGATGGCCCCAAGATTCTCCAACTCCCACCATATTTGGGAGTGGCCAATCAGCACGAGTACGACACACTGCTACTTTTGGTCCTCCCGGGTACATCATATAACAAAATAACGACTCTATTGATAACAACCAAATCCCTGCTTGTGGGATTCGCCTATAACCCATTGAAAGTGTAGGAGTTGTACTTCGTAAAATCCCACAAGTATTTTGCCTCCTCTGACAAGTTTTGTAGACCTTGGTTCAACTAGGTCATCTAGTTGGCAACTATAGTATGGACCAACACATGCTCTCCATTATGGCAGCAAATTGTGGTGAATGCTACTCTTTCCTAATGTGCCACAAAGACAAACTCATTCTGGACACCAAGATGGGCTAGTGGTGGTTGGACAAGTAAAAATGACGTTGAGGTCGCAAGTGGATGCAAGAGAATGTTGGGCCCATTAGGTGCCAATTTTGAATTTCGAATCCTAGTCCAGATCATGGACCTTGGGCGTTATAAGTGATGACCTATATTATTAGGATCACAGGGGATGCTAGGGATGCTGAGTCGCTCCCTTTTCTCTACCTCAGCCTCCCCTTGGGTGGATATCAAAAGAAAGTTAGCTTTGGCAGCTTGTTGTTGACAAAATTCAAAAGAAGTTAGATCGATGGAAGCGATTTAATCTATCTCGTGGAGGTAGATTAACATTGTGTAAAGCTGTTTTAGAAAAACCTTCCCACTTACTATATGTCATTATTCTTAATGCCTTAAAAAATTATCTCAACCGTAGAAAGAATCAGGAAGAATTTCTTCTGGGAAGGTCACAAAGGGAGTAAAGTCAACCACCTGGTTAAATGGGAAATGGTTTCTAAATCCTTAAGAGATGGTAGCCTCGGTTTTGGTGTCTTAAGGGACCAAAATTTAGCACTGTTGGCTAAATGGGGTTGGAGATTTTTCTACGAGTCTGATTCCGTATGGTGTAGAGTGGTTTCGAAGTATTCATGGAAAAGACCAATTTGGCTGGCACACGTCTGGAAAGTTTGGTGTAAGTCTCTGTAGCCCGTGGATCAGCATTTCTTAAGCATGGCTGCAAGTGGAAGCATTTGCCCAATTTAAGTAGGGTAATGGTAAAAGAACCTTTTGGCAAGTCTCTTGGTTTGATAACTCAAGTCTAAGTCTTCATTTTCCCCAATTATTTAGGCTTACTCTTCTCCCCAAAGGGTCTGTTTTTTATCACTGACATGGAAACTCAATCATGGAATATTACCTTTCGAAGATCGTCAAAAGAACCAGAAATTTTGGAATTTTCTCAACTCCTTCAGTGCTTAAATGGAAAGAAGTTGGAGGCTCATGATGATACCCGAATTCGGGTTCTAGACTCTTCAGGAAGTTTATCGGTCAAATCCTTGTCAAAGTGCCTAGCCACTTCAAAGGCCCTCGTTCGCTCTATTTACAAAAGCCTATGGAAGTCCAACAGTCCAAAAAGAATCAAAATTCTTATTTGGATTATGATTTTTGGAATGCTAAACTGCTCTTAGTTCTTCAAAAGAAAATGCCTACACACTATTTATCCCCCTCAATATGTGCACTTTGTCTTTTTGCAGGTGAAGATCTCCAACACTTTCTTTTTTATTGCAGCTTTTCTAGGGCATGCTGGCAGAAGCTCCTCGACATCTTCAACTTGTAATGGGTGTTCTATGCTTCCTTCAAAGATAATGTTGTTCAAATCTTGGGTGGCCCTAAGTTGAAAAAGCAAGCCTATTTATTATGGATAAATAGGGTGAAGGCTTTGCTTGCTGGAATTTCAAAAGGAACCAAAGAGTTTTTCATGAAAAATCTTTATTGTGGTTAAATCGTTTGGAAGCTGCCAGACTTGATGCATCCACCTGATGTTCACTTTCCAAGCCATTCTCAAGCTTCTCAGTGCAAGACATTTGTTTCAATTGGAGAGCTTTTACTTCCCTAAATTAGATGCTATTTCATTTCTTGGTTTTTAAAGAGCTTATCGAGTTGTATTATTTTTCTTTTATGCTAAACACTGATATCTTCATCTTTTTTTGGGATATGATGAGGGTGCTAGGGTGGTGTCAACCTAGTTGAGATGGTCGGGTGCGCCTGCTGATCCCTTTATCTCGTCTTATAGTTTGCTTTATTATGTCTCCTTGTAATCTGAGCATTTGACTCTTTTCATTATACCAATAAAAATTTTGTTATTTCCTTAAAAATAAAAAGAAATAAATAAATAAAAAGGTTTCCCAGCAATATCTCAAACTAAGCTTTTCTCTAGTTAGGTCCTTTTCGTTCTTGGAGAGCTGGTTTTTCAATAAGAAAACAAATAGGGAAAAATATGACAGAGAAAAAGGTCACAATTATTATATGACAAATTTCAAAATAAACTTTTGAGTCTTTGACAAATAAAATTTCATTAAGCTTCCCAAATCAGAGAGGAAATAAACAGTTCATACTTTAGTATGTCATACATTTAATATCTGTTTTCTTTCATGTAATTTTAATAATACTATAGCAACAACAAACAAAAACAACTGCATTTCACACTAAAATAAATGAAATAAGGAGAGAGAAGCGATATGTCTTATTGTAAACAATTACAAAAAATATGCAGAAAAGATTAAATCTTGTCAACTGCCTGTTGCGTCTAATTATTCTGTACAAAGTACAAACCTTCCATTTAAAAGCTATAATGCTTATGAGAATCCAACTGGATATGTTAGTTGGATACTTCATTCCATCACTGAAATTGTCTCTTATCCATGAGAGAGAGAGAGAATCCAACTGACCAGTAACTTACCGGACATTATCTATAGAAAGCTGATCCAGAACCCTTCCTATCAAGTTTGGATTGAATTTTGAAGGCAAAGACGAACCAACTAGCCAATCCTCTGGAGGATATAACTGCGACAGATTCCAAAGCAAGCATTTAGATTTTCTCATCAAACACTCGGTTTTCTATTTTAATAAAAGAAACAAATGCTTTTTCCTTGATGAAATCAGCACGATTAAGTTGAATAGCTACTTCAATTGGTAAGAATAAAATATACCCGATATCCAATGTTCTGCTTTTTTAAAGATATGGAATTTGACCATGTTCATGTCATGTCATGTCATGCTAGTACCCCATGTCTACGTCTATGTTTGCTACTTCAATTGGTAAGAACATAATAAACGAGATATCCAACATTTTTATGTTTTAAAAACATGGTATTTGAGCATCGACCCCAAACGTTGATATCAAGGAAAAAGGTGCCGGGCAGCCCCGACAAACGCTTTTGGTCAATAGAATCCGGGGGATCTTTCTTGATCAAATCATTAGTCAATCACCTCAAAACTTCATCCCCACTAGAAAGAGGCTTGGAAAAGGCAATTTGGAAGACCAAGAGCCCGCGTCGTGTTAACATAACGATTTGGATACTGACTTTTGGATCTTTGAATTGCTCGGAGGTATTACAAAGGAAACTCCCATCCCATTGTTTGTCTCCGACAATTTGCCCTCTCTGTATGACAGCAAGCGAAACCCAGTAGCATTGTTCCTATGCTGTCAAATGTTGGCAGAGCTTATTAAAGATTTTTGGCACAAGTTGGGTATTTGGCAGCTCCTTTCGAGATAATATTTTGTAGATTCTGGTGGGTCCTCTGCTGAAGTCCAGTTCCAAATTGCTTTGGAACAATGCAGTCAGAGCATTGTTAATGCATTTGTGATTCGAGAGAAATCAAAGAGTTTCCATGATAAAGTAACTCATTGGCAGGATCATTTCAAGACAGCAAGGCTTAACGCTTCCTCATGGTGTTCGCTATCCAAATACTTTGAAGACTACTCAGTGCAAGACATAAGCTTAAACTGGAGCTCATTTCTTAAGCAAGACTGTTAACTTTTGTTTATTTACTTTTTATCATGTGATGTATGGGTTTAGGTGCTGTTTGGTTTTAGTTCGGAGTATTTTGTGGAGTCTACTGGTTGTTTTATCATTTTTCATGTTGTTCGTTGTACTTGGATACTTTGTAATTTGTTGTTTGAATACTCTACTTGGAGATGATATGGGTGTTAAAAGGTGTCAACCTAGTTGAGATGTTCAGGTGCACCTCTTGATCCTCGTACTTTGAGCATATTAGCCTATTTTCATTATATCAATGAAAAGTTTTATTTCCGTTTAAAAAAAAACATTAATCCCAAATTTCAAGGATCAAAAGTGTATTTTGTTTATTAAGCAATGCAAAAGAAAGGAGAAAAATGAAAAGAGAACTTTCTACATTTTTACAAGCAATTTAAAACTTTTACCAATTAAATTTTGTTGTTGCTAACTACCCCAACTAGTTCATAAAAAATTTAACACTTAAGAATGGACAAGTCACACTGAGCAAACAAAAGAATGAAAATGGTATCTCTTCGTCAAATAACTACAAAGACCCCCATACAATTATGCACAACGCAAATCTAGAACAATATCCAGCCAATTTCAAATTTTCAAACTTAGGCTAAACAAAAAAAAAAATTAACATGCTGTTCTCCCATGACTTCTAAGAAAAATGTTAAATATGATTTATAGGAGAGAAAACAATAAAGAAAAAAGAAAAAAGAAGGAAAAAACTATGAATAACAAGAAATAAAATATTATGAACCAATGACTATTCGGACAAATTACAAATACCTGCATATTTAATGAAAGATTGACTACATAGTCAATCGGACGAATTTTATCTTGATAGTGGAACTTCGTCTCACAAATAGCTGAAAGCTTGATAAAGGTAGAAGAGTTGTTTCAGAAACTTTGTGAACCAAAAGCACAACAATAACTTCATAACAAATGTGGACAGTAAATAAGAAGAAAAAAGGAGAAAATTTTTATTAAAAGATGGCCATGTCACACATTATTTTTATTAACTACAATAAAATGCTAATATTCTTTTGTTTCAAGGAACTGAATAACTCATTGTCAGCCAAGCTATATGCTTAATAATATAAAAGAAATAAACTAACAAAATGTGGATGCAAAATTTCCTCGATATTTTCTTTCATGGCATAAGATGTTTGATAAATTCACCTCCCCCCCCCCCCCAAAAAAAAAAAAGAAAATAGAAAAGCACAAAACAAACAACACACAAACAAGAACAAAAATCTATTCGGCTCAAAATTACTCTAATTAGCTGATAGCATGCTAAAAAAGTTATAGTAATGCACGCACATACCTCATCAAATATCCATTGGCATACACCTGATTGCTTCAAAAGGCTAATGTATTTAAAGAGAAGCCCAATAATATCCTGCATGTGTTCTACAACATCAAGAGAACAATTTCAGATTATAGTAAGGACAGTAACTAGAAAGAGAGAGTGGGAGAAAGAACCTTGACCAACATCAGTGAGATCTATTACTACTTTGAAAAAGGAAAAATTCACAGTGGAATCAGAATCACCGGCTGAGAGCCCTGTTGCCCAACCTGTATTATTTTTCCCAAAGTATAAATCAAATCAGTTTTCAAAAATTAAGTAAAGGCTAAAAAAAATTTTGTTCATAAAAAACAAGAAACTTTCTGTTCAAAAAAGGGAAAAAAGACAACCTAATGGGCCAAGGACCAGGTCCCTTCTAATCTAAGTTGATGAAGAAAGTGGAATAATCACAAAAAGACTTGTGCTGGCTACTCCAATTAGAGGCCATGAACTATGTGAGGTCACAGAAATATCCAAAAGATCTTTTTTTTTTTCCTTACAAGAAACAGTTTCATTCTTTGGATGAGATATCCAAAGATGTACAAAAGAGGCCCATTCATAGGGAATACAAAAGGTGTTCCAATTTGTAACAAGGAAAGAAACACTATAGCTAGGCCGCTAAATTTTACACCAAAAAACTGCATCGAAAAATAACCGAATCTAAAAAATCCTTGAGCTTTCGTTGTGTTTTCGGATACTCCGGCATTTCTTCCATTCCAAATCTTCCACAAAACTGCATGGATAATGCTAGCCCACAGTTGTTCTTTTACTCCTTTGAAGGGTGGTCAATAAACAGCATCTTAAGCCATTCTTGGGAGTCATTTGAGGGGCCCTGACCCAATGAAAGGCAGAAAACAGCTCGTATCAAATCTCAAAAGTAAAATTACATTTGAAAAGCAGATGGTTAAGTGATTCACTGTCCTTTTGGTAAAGTCAACACCAAGAAGGGGAGAGGTTCATCCAAGGGCAATGCTTTTGAAGTCTACCATTGTGTTAAGGCAAGAGTGTGATACCTCCCAAGCTAGAAATTTTATTCTTTTAGGGCAAGGTAGGCTCCATGGCTTATTTTATAGGGCCTTGGAAGCCTGATTAAACAAAAGATTTCAATTTATCATTAAAAGTTCTATCGCTTCTTTCCTTCCAATCCAAATCAGCCACAAAATAGCCTTGATCATATTTGACCACAACACCTTCAATTCTTCATCCCCCAACCGTTTTGCTATGCAACCCCCGCCCCCACCATTCTTCATTACTCTAAAAAGAATCCCTAACTTTACAACTGAAACTTACAATGGAGGAGAGAGATGAGATAAACTCTCTTGATTCTATATGAACAAAACACACATGTTTGGGGATATCTCAAGGTGGGAGAATCTCCTTTGCATTTTATCAAAAGTATTTGATACCACCATGGGCTACAAACCATGGAAAGAACTTGACCCCCTTAGTAGCATTACAAAGCTCCTTCACCAAAAGTCTCTAACAAAGAAAAGGCAGATTTAACCAAATAGGAACCATCGGCTTCAAGCCTCCACATTAAAGCATCAATGTTTTGGGCCGGTTTTTTATCCTACAACAAAACAAAAAGATTTGCCCACTCCCCATTTCCCTCTCAAACAAACCTCCTCTCAGCCTTAAGTCCCAATTACCATCTGAAAGATTCCACATAATCTAGACTTCGTTTTTTTGGCATTTAAAATACTAAAAATTGAACGGAACGTAGCCCTTGAAGGCTGAATACTAGTCCATCATCATCCTAAGAAAGAACTCAATCGTCCTTGGAGGGAACAAAAAAAAAACAAAAACAAAAACAAGAAATTGAAAAAATATATATTTATAAAAATAAAAATAAAAATAAAAATAAAAATAAAATAAAAAAAGAAAGAGAAAAAAGAACAATCGCCATGAATTAACCAGCACAGACATACATAATTGAATTTTGAATGCCAATTGTGATGCAAATCCATGCATTAATATATATATAAAGAGAGAATTTGGTTTGATCCAAATTTTTGGTTTTCAATATAATTAAACACAACCAAACCAAAAAACTGTAAAAACCTAAATTTCAGTACATGGGTTCAATTTCAGCTTTACTGACCAGTTGGAAATCCTTTTTGTAATACCTATTTACATTCTCTTTTGTACTTTTCATACCTTTGATGAAAAGTTCTCCAACTTTTTAACCAAAAAAAGAAGGGAAAAACTACCAAATATAATGTCCTTTTAATACGAAACAAAACTTTTCATCGAGTATTGAAAAGTTTAAAACTATCATGGGTTGGTCTAGTAGTAAATAAGAGAACATCCCCTGGTTAAAGAGCTAAGAGGTCATAGGTTCAATTCATGGTGGTCACCTACCTAGCATTACCCACGTACGAGTTTCTTTGACATCCAAATGTCGTAGGGTCAGACAAGGTGTCCCATGAGATTAGTCGAGGTGCGCGTAAGCTGGCCCAGACACTCATGAATATAAAAAAGAAAGTATTGAAAAATTTAGGTCCTGTTTGATAACCATTTCATTTTTTGTTTTTGGTTTTTTAAAATTAAGCCTATTTCCTCCTCATTTCTTACAATGATTTGCATCTTTCTTAAGTAAAATGGTTGAATTATTAGCTAAATTCCAAAAACAAAAACAAGTTTTTAAAAGCTATTTTTTTTAGTTTTCAAAATTTGGCTTGGGTTTTTAAACCACCGATAAAAAGTAGATAACAAAGGAAGAAATTTGGAGATAAAAGTAGTTTCTCTAGACTTAATTTTCAAAAACAAAAACCAAAGATATAATTTTATATTTTTCAAACGGGGCCTTAATGTTTTATATTTTTCAAACAAGAAACAACTTCTCGATGATATAATTTTTTATTTTTTTATAAGAAACATTTCATTGGTGAATGAAATAGGAAAAACCCACCAAAAGATTATTACAATAAAGATTTCCAATTGAAAACAAGATATGATAAGCTAAAATGAGAGAAGAGTTTAAGGAAAAAGTACAAAACAGTTTAAATAAAATTGAAAAAGAACAAAGGATGCATACTCCCAAATGGAGTGAAGAAGGAAAAATCAAAACAGTTTAAGGTCTTATATTTAAAAAATGCTTCTCAAAATAGCACAACAAAAGAATTGTCAAACCCTATATGAAAAAGTTTTTCTTTTTTTAAAAAAAAAAAAAAAAGAATGTTACCAAAAACATCACAAGTAGTACACTGATAGAAAAACATAATTTTTTTTAATAAGAGAACCACTTTGATTAATATAAATGAAAGAATCGCCAGAAGAGGCCCCACCAAAAGCAAGTGGGCAATCAAAAAGGAAAAAGAAAATCACAAAAGGAATCCCAATTTTGGCAACCCAAATAAATTAAAGTCCAACATGGAATATTGAGATAAACCAAAGACATTCACTCCAACATGATGTTGTCTAATATAGTCAAACAAACAAGTCAATATATGAAAGTAGAAGTGCAAATCTCACTCTTGAAGGTCTGAAACTTTTATGTTAATATGTACAAGAACGCACCTAATGTTTTAAGAACGTAATACAAGGATCCTTCTCCTTCATGGCCAATAAGATGACTTAGATACCGGCATGGCCCTTCCTTGTAATGATGAATCTCAGGAGTTATTGGCCAAACAATTCTCAGTTTATGACCTTGTTTAATTGGGATGGCTCTAACAAGAACCTGAAATGTTGAAAAAGAAAATAAGGTCTAAAACAGTAGTAGTCACATTTTTTATCAAGTAACAGCAGAAACTTTCATTTATGAGAGAGCAGCCACTTCAAAATTCATATAATAGGCTTCCAGAAGCAATCAATTTAAAATTAAACAATCAAGTCCATAAATCCAACTGAGCATGCACAATCCTTTGTCAGCATATCATAGGGGTGATGCAATACATATACCTGGAGATGTTCTGACGTGCATGGCTGACCAGGAAAATTAGCGCGATTGCAGTTATGATTTGGAATATCTTGAAATATGTTTTCCACAAGGATTTGTACTTTATCAAGCTTTTCTGAATAAGGTAAAAATAAAGGATTTGTACTTTATCAAGATTTTTGGAATAGTAAGAAATTTAAGTTGCTCTTGATTCATTTTACACAGCCCAAAAACCCAATATATAATGGGCTGAATGTGTACTAACCTTTTGAATATACAACCAGATGCATGACATTGGATGAATAATTATTTTTATAAAATTTTAGAAGTTCATGCCTTGTATCCAGCCCTTTAGCTTTTGGTTGAACCTCCAAAGTGTCCCAGTTCCCTGTATAAGTAAAAAGATGTGGGACAATAAGGAAACTAGTGCCCTTCTACACACCACCATCAAAGCACAATATGAAACCGAGAGGTAAATGCATGAACTACTGGAATTTTGAAGTAGTTAAACTACTTCAAGCAGTATTATCTTCCAGAAGAGTAGTCACAGTTGAAATACAACTATCTTTTATGTAAATTAAAAGGGGCAAATCTAAATTTGAACAATTTAAAAAGGAAGTAGATAACAAGTCAATGTCCCAAGTAAATAAATTTGATCTTTCTTCATCCACATACAGATAATTTACATATTCAGATATACAATAAAACTTGTAGACATATCAAATCAATCAAATGCCAACTCTTATTCAATGCATATAATGTTATAACCTGTGCTGAATTTATGAAATGGATGACTTTCAGAACTTATATGTCTCTGAAGCTGCATAAAGTGACAACTTTCAGTCAGAAGGGTGATTGATAGAAATTTCTTTAAATATAAGTAAGTCCAAACTTCTTACTCAAGAAAAAGCGCTGTACTTAAAAGATCTATTTCATTTTTGAGATATGTTATCTTTATTTATATTAGATACTATCCCATTGTATCTTACATTTATTAGCTATTTTCTTTACTCGTTTTAGCTATTTTCCTTTTCTGCACTTTCCTTTGTATTATATCTTCTTGGAGTTTCACTGAATACATTGAATTTTCTTCCAAAAAACTATATGGTAACGAATCCCAACCCTAAACTCAACTCACAACATTACCTTATTCCACCAATTCAAATCTCAACCTAGGATTTTTTATTTTTTTTTTAATGAAACAAATCACTTTCATTAAGAGAAAAAATGAAAGAATATAAGCACTAGGGCATACATAAAACCAAGTCCATAAAAAGAAATGGACCCGACTAAATAAAAGGAGACCAATCAAGAAAAATAGTTCCTATAGAATAGTTGTAGAAAAATTTTAAAGTTGAAGCCCCAAAAAAAACATGAAACCTAATAAGGGCCCAAACATCACTAGACTCCTTATCCAACCTTCTAAACACTATTTTAAAGCTAATAAGGATCTCCCTCTAAGGCTACAGGAATAAGTCAATAGAATTGACAAATGACTTTTTTCTCTAATGTGCTTTATATTTCTAAGTTGAACTTCAGTTTGATTTCAGCTAGCAAATTTGTTGGTGACTCAAATTGCACATCTGATTTTTACACAAACTTGGCAGTACAAAGCAAAATGTGGCCTCCATTTTTTTTTTCAAGAAAATAATTCTTCAAGTTCAGTCCTCAGTCCTAGTTTTGAGTTTTGTTCTAAGTTTGTTAGTTTTATTTTTAAGACAGGGCCCTTGTCAATAGAAAGTCTCATTTTTGCCTTGGCCATAAAAATTTCTTGAACCTTGAAAAGTTGTTATCTAATTTAATAATAATAATAATAAAAGTATATATTTTTCATTTATTGCACTTCCAAATAAGAAATCTTGGAGAAGTAATTACCTGGTGCATTCTCCACCCATCAGACAACAAATTCTTTTGATTCTCTGCAAGTAAATGAGGCTTTCATTGAGAAAGACGGAAGTACATTTCTGATCCCTAATATTTTTCTTTTATCTGATTGGCACTGAGTTCCCACACACATGCACACGCACACACGCAAGCACGCAAACGCATGCACACACACACTCTTTTTTAGATGTGCCATGAAGTTCAAATAAAATAACTGAAGCGAAGGAAACCTCCCAAATTTTTCATTTCCAACCAAGAATCCTCACGTTGAGTTTTGCCGAAGTTTGCTCTCTTTGTTACAAAGCACAGGAATCTCTCAACCGCACCTTCTTTGAATATTTATATTCTCGGTAGTCTGGTTTTTAATGTTTGATCACTTCAACCTCAATTGGGTATTCTCATAGTCTTTGAAGGTATATGTGCTCCACCTTTTTTGTGATATTAGGTAGAATTCACAAGCTTGTTTACTGTGAGTGAATGTTGTTGAGACCATTCTTTCTGAGCTTAGTTGGAAAGAAATCAATACTCTTCCAGAAAATTTTTGTGTTTGATTCAATTCGGCTTTGCTTAAAGGCTTCTTCATGGTGTTCTCTCTCCAAGAATTTTGAAGGGATTTCAAATCAAGATACATACCATGGCCCAAACGTTTTTATTGTGCCCCATTCATTTTGAAGTTTTACATTTTTCTGATTTTGATATGATGTTTTGTGATCATATGTTGTTTTGTTTTTTTTTTATCTCTGAGCATTAATATCTTATCATTATGAGAATGAAATGTTCCATTTCCATTTTAGAGAGAAATATTTCATTTCCTACCCAAATTTTCATAATCCAAAAGGGCTAATTCCTAAATTGTTGTGTGACTACGTAAAGAGAGAGATAGAAACCTAAGATATAACGCAGTGTCCTCTATCCTCTCATCCCTCCTTTGAACTTTGCCACTGTTCTTCTGGAAACGGTAGATCAACATTTATCACAATTTATTCATGAAAACCCACTGAATAAGATGGAGAATAATTTAACCAACATCATCAAGAGTAAGAACAATCAAAGAAAATATGGTTGAGATAATCTCCATTTGCCCAATACAAAGAGCAAACTGAAGGCATAAGATATTGCGAAGGAAACTTTTTCTGCAAAATCTCGTAAGAATTAAGACTCCCATTAAGAATGATCCATGTTAGGATATTAACTTTCTTCGGACTCTGCAATTTCCAAATTGCTTCATGTAATTTTTTGTCCAATGAAGATGACTAATCCAAATGACTTGTCATCGATTTCACCCAAAACAAACCTGAAGAATCAAGAGATCAACTTTGAGTATCGTCCCTATAAGTATGATATATCGAGGCTAAACTCATAAAATTTCTTTAAACTCAAAAGTTTCATCTCCTTTTAAAGACCTTCAAACAAAGGTCCACGAGCTTAATGAATCATCCAACAAAAGAAACTATAGCTTCTAAATTAGAGGCAATTGCAAATCATTTAGAGAATCTATCCTTCAAAATTACCCCATTGTGCCAAGGATCCAACCAAGACAAAGTGTGTCTACCATTTATGACATTCACCATCGATTAGGCCTCTTTATGTATAAAATTATATAACCATCATGGGTTGGCATAGTGGGTAGTAAAGGCCATTGTAAATAGAAAAAGATTTTGAGGGAATGAGTTTAAATCCTGGTGGCCACCTACCTAGTGTTTAAAATCCTACAAATTATCTTGGCCACCAAAAATAATAGAGCCAAGAGATTGTCTCAGGATAGTCGAGGAGGGTAACAAACTAGAGCCTAGACACACACAGATATCAAAACAGTTATTATACTAAGCAAATACAAAGAGAGGAATTCTGATACTTATAAGAGACTTGCACTCATCTTTTGATCTCTTCATCGGTCGCTTCTAAATAACTTCAGTTTTCGGCTCAAGCCTTTGGGTGAATCTTGTAATGTTATCTCCTTCCCAATTAATATTGATTTCTACTTGTTGGACCTTTTTCAAATGAAGCTCAAAAATGAGGAAGAAAAGTATTGATAAAATTAAATATAAAAAAAAAATTAATTAATTTTTTAAATTAAAAAAACAAACAAAGAAAAAGCACCAGTAAAGTTTGAGCTGGAACTTTAATTTTCTTTTTCTTTTCTTTTTTCTTAATTAAACAAAAAAACGAAACATTTCATTGATAAAATGAAAAGAGCCTAATACTCAAAAGATTCAAACTCCCCAATGGAGCGAAAAAAAGAAAATAAAAATTACAATGGAAGCATAAAAGCGAAAACCATACCCAGTAAGGGGATTGGAAAAGTACACCAAGAAGAGGCCAACAAACAAACCAAGCTTAACCAAATTTGAACAGAAATTGAACCAATAGCATTAACCACAAAAGAAAATCGAAAGGACTGTTGGATTGCCAAAATGTTGAGAGGATGAAGAAGAAGCACAACAATGGAAGACCGAGATCTCCTCTACTTCAATGGAAAAATGCTACAACAGAGGACTTTCCAGAATAAAAATCTTTGATCAATGACCAAATAGGAAGCAGCAAAAGAATCCACTTATTGCCAAATGAAAAAGATTATCAGAAAATGTGCGAACTTGACTTGAAACTGTGGACTAATCAAATAAAAATCTCATTCCTTGGAAACACAAATCGTGTAGATAGCAGCTGGAACTTTTCGTTGTTTAAAAGTAAAAACCCAAATATCAAATTAGCTAAATTAAAATATTTTTTGAACAATAAACAACTTTTCGTGCTTCATCCCTCAAAGTTGCTTATCCTAGATTATTTGATCTCTCCAACCAAAAGGAGGCCACCATTGCTCAATGCTGAAATTCGGAATATGAACCATGGGACCTTGGTTTGTGGAGAAATCTTAAAGAAGAAGAGGTTCTAGAATGGTCTGCTCTCTCTACATTACTTGTGCCCCCTAATGACCACTCGGTGGATGACGAATGGAAATGGAAATTGGATAAATCTGGTCTATTTACCACAAAGTCGCTCACCAACTTCTTGCCTCAAGTGGAATCATACAGAATACTCACCTATATAAGAACATCTGGAAGGATCACATACCAAAAAAGTTTTGGTTCTTTCTATGGGAGGTTAACCATGGTAGTATTTAACATGGTGGACGTACTTATCAAAAAGGCCCCATGGATTGTGTATGCCCTGAGTTGGTGCGTCCTTTGCCACCAATGTGGAGAATCCATTATGCACATCCTTGTTTTCTGTGACTATGCTCAATCGTTTTGGCAGAGAATATTATCATGCTTCAACTATAATGAGGTCTTCCCAAATGACCCTCTCATCCTATTGAATATGCTTCTTATTGAGCATCCATTCTTTTTTTTTTCTTTTGAAACAGAAATAAGACTTGATATAATGAAAGAGTCTAATGCTCAAAGTACATGAGAGGAAACAAATTGAAAATTTCAAACTCGCTAATACAAGTCTAGAACCAAATTACTAAAACTCAGAAGAAAAATTTTTAAAAAAATCCAATTTAATATAGTTCTTAAGATGAACACATATTCTGGATGATTTTAACTCGAACAAGCCCAAAACAAATAGAAGAAAAGCTTCCACCGCAACGTCTCACAAAGATTGAACTTGAAATAATGAAGAGCCAGCTAAATATGATTGATGAAATTCCAAAACCAATGAAGAAATCAGCTGCTTCCAACAAACCGATTGATAGCAAAATGGGTTGTTGATTTTGTAAGAAAAGTGCACTATAGGCTTCCCCCAATTGCCAAGTGTGAATTCCTCTTCAGCTAATGCTTCTTCTTAATCAGAATCTTCACTACTCAGACTGACATTTGATTCATCATCTGAATCCTGATTGATAAGCTTCTTGTAATCCTGAGTGAAGGTTCTTTGAACAAAAGAAATATTTGAACCAGGGATTGTAAAGTTGGTGTGAACGGTAACAAGTGAAGAACGATGTTTTCTTAGGGGTTTTATGCCTTGAGGTATTAAAGCCCAAGTGCAATTATCCTCCAAGAAATCTGGCTTGGACAAGTGGTTAAACAATGCTTCGACTAAAGATTTATTCTTCTGATTTCTGTCATTCAACGGAGGGATTGGAGAAGTTTTTGGACTCATTTCCTCAAGGATGTCATCCTGAACCGCATGATTTTCAACTTCCATTCCAGGTTGGAGGCTCTCAAGGTTCGAAATCAGGGGAGGAGGAAAATGTAAAGGCCAAGACTGACTGGAGGCTCTTCAACTTCTAAGGCGTCTGCAAGCTTTTTTTTAATCTTTGGACTTGATGGGCTTCCTTCTTGAAAACTGCAGACTTGATTAGAGGTAGGTAGCAATTGTACCGACGTTTCCTTATCGAGCATCCATCCAAAAATGAAAAACCAATCATGTGGACCCTCATCATCACAGCCTTCTTTTGGCTCATTTGGAACGAATGGAATCATCAGAATTTTGAAGATAGAGAAACGGAATTCACTCGATTTTTAGATATCCTATTGTATACATCTCTATCTTGGTGCAAATTCACTTCCTTTTTTTGTGATTACAATCGTACTTCTCTTATAACATAGTGGAACAACATTATGTAATCTCTCACGGGTTTTATTGCCCTTTTGTAATTTCAACTATCAATGAAATTATGATAGAATGTTTCTCATAAATAAATAAACAACTTTTCATTGATAGATTAAAAAAATACTGAATGTTCAAGGAAACAACCTCCCAAATGAGAAAAAAGCCACCAAATTAAAATATGACGTAAACATATACTACCAGAATCAACCGCTTTGATTTCTCTCATTGTAGCATCAGGAGACATTAAAGGTTTGATGAAAAATTGAGCAAATCTGGAGGAATAAAAAGGTAAATCATAATCAGACAACATTGTATGCAGGCAACAATAAGAAGTGAAATAGCATATACCTGTCCAAAGCCTCCTCAAAACAATCAGCATTGACCTCAAAATAATAATTTGTCTGCTCAGATGCCGTGAAGGCATTCATGCTACCTCCGTGCTATATGGCAATGGAAAAAAAATAAAAAATATTCATCAAAGCATACACATGAAGAACAAGAAGAGTAATTAGACAAAAAAAATTAAGGCTTTTTTTAATATAGAAACAACTACTTTCATTGAGAAAAAATGAAAGAATACAAGCACGGACATACAAAAAACCAAGCCCACAAAAAGGAGCACCTCTTTATAAGAAGGGACTCCAACTATACAATAGAATGCCTATAGAATAGTTACAAAAGGTCTTCGAAATCAAAACCCACAAAGAAACATGATAGCAAACAAGAGACCAAATATCACTAGGATCTCTTTCCCTCCCTCTCAAAGTTATATTATTCCACTCCCCCCACAAAGTTCATAAGGTCGCATACACTCCAACAAGCCAAAAATTGACCATTCTCTCCACGCGGCAGATTGAGGAGGAACTCCTCGATCATGCTCCTCGAAACCCTCTGACGAGCCACAAAGAAGCCAAATGTCTAGAAAAACAACTCCCAAACAAAACTAGTATCCTCACACTGTCAAAGGATATGATCCGATCTTCCTCCACCTTTCGACAAAGAATACAATAGAACAGCCCAACTAGCGAAGGTAACTTCCTCGCCAGCCAATCTATCATATTAGCATGACCGTGAAGAACTTGCCAGATAAGAACCTCACTTTCCTAGGAATCTTAATCCTCCAGAAAACAGAAAAAACCGAGACACCAGAAGATGATCAACCAGACCATGACAAAAAAAATATATAATTAAGGTTAAAAAACACTTTTTTCCTTGAACTTTTACGAAGGTAACAACTTAGTCCCCTAAACTTTAGTTTGTAACAATTTTGTCCAGGTACTCTCAATTTTGTTACAATTTAGTCTCTGAACTTCCGTATGTAACAATTATATATAATTCATGTACTTTAAAATTTGTGACGATATAGTTCTTATCGTGAAAAATGTTGGTTGAGATTTCATATGATTTCTTACGTATGTAGATGGTAAAATGATCACATATCAGATTACAAAAATTAAGCCATTACACAATGAAAATCAAATTTTAATTTTGATAAACTTTTTCACAATAGACATTAAATCAGTACAAATTCTTATACAAACTAAAGTACTAGGACTAAATTGTTATATTTGAAAGTTTAAGGACTAAATTATTACTTGCAAAGCTCAAAAGAATAAACTCTTGCAAAAATGAAAATACATTGATAAATTGATACAAAGTAAAAACGAAAGTTTAAAAACTAAACAGTTACTTTCTTGAAAGTAACAATTTAAGCTATCAGGTAGGAGTTTT
>NC_052359.1:72859017-72901192 GCF_009727055.1 Benincasa hispida | reverse complement strand
ATAAGAAACCATTTCATTAATAAATGAAATATCTTAAGAGTACAGTAAAAACCCAAGTACAAGATGAATCAAAAAGAGCAACCCCATCAAAAAAAGAAAAAAAAATTACAATATTACCGGGGGATGATAAAAGGATAGTAAAGACTGAAAGATGCAAAATGGAATCCAAGGAACATCAAACCGATACAAATCCCCAAAGCGATACATCATCCAAACCAAAGCATCCTTTGGTCAAACAAAAAAACAAGGACAATCGAGATGAAGAAAAGCCGAAAGAGAACCAACTAGCTAGATCAAGCCATCAATGAACCCTCTCGAAGGATGGACAAAGCTTTTTTTTTTTTCATTATGAGATTGAGCACTCCATGTCTCAAATCTCTTTGATGCTTCCCTTCGTTGATTGCTTGTTTTTCCTTGTCCTAGTAGGAATGGCCATAATATAAAGGCCATTTTCTGTGAACCAAGGTGCCAATGCAAGAACGTGAGGCCCCAGATTGAACACCTCGTCTACAGGTGGAGGAATGAAGTCATACCATTGTGCATCAAGAGACTCATCAAAGGAGTAAGGTTGATGAGAGCCAGGTGGGGTCGTAAAGGGATTGATAGGTATAGATCTGAATCAGCATCCGATGGCAAAGCAAAACAATGGTCGTTGAGTGTTTAACATCTGAGTGAAAAATGATCTTTGGAGGAAAAAAAGTAAAATGGTTAGGTTTTTACTTGGAGAGATCGATGGGAGAAGAAGGGAAGAAGAAGAAGAAGGATGAAGGAAGGCCGAGAGGGATTCATTAAGCTTGTGAGAGACGGTGGAGCATTCAAATGAAGTGGGAATGGGTTGCGTGTGAGAGAGAGTTTGTTTGGGTTGTGTGTGGGACTATTTTGGCATGTGAGAGATGGAGAAGCAATCAAATGAGGGGGGAATGGTTGGCGTGTGAGAAAGGTTTTTTCTCGATGAGAGGAAAGGATGGGTTGATGGGATTGGTTGGCCTGTCAAAAGAGGGGGAAGATGTGATATGACACCAAATGGGTGAGGAATAGTGGCCGGAAAAGATGGAGTATTTGAAGATTGAGTTGTTTCAATCAAAGGAGAAATATCAATAACAGGGTTGGGCCAAAAAACTAAGGATTGATGGGATGTTTCAGCAAGACTTGTGGCTGAAAGCAAGGATACTTCCGAATCAGTCAAAAGAGGAGAAGGGAAAGGTTTATTCGATGGAATAATAGGAGTTAATTTGATCATTTACGCTATTATTATACATGGCAATGGAAGAATAACCATAAAAAAATTAGAAAAAGAACACCAATGAGAAGCTTTATTTTGATGAGTTCAAGACAAACCAACTAAATTGATTTGGCTTCAACAATTCTTTGATTGCTTGCCAACCATGTATCCAAATCCTCACATTAGAGGTAAGTATTTGAAATAGTGTAAACGATCAAATTAACTCCTACCTAATAGCTAAATTTTGGAGATTGATGGTAATTCTTACTGTTGTCGTTATTCTCCATTGCCATTTGTAACAATTGGAGGATTTTCTTGTAGAATTTTAGAACCTTGGGATGCTACAATATTTCCTGTATTCCTTCTTTGTTTATATATTTCTTAGTCTACACTTTGTATACTCTAACTTCTTGTACTCTCTAATAGCTTTTCAATCATTAATAAAAACCTTTGTTCCTCATTCAGAAACATTGGAGAGTTTTATTCAGTTCAACACAAAACACAAGGAATTTCAACCCAATATCTTTCACATTAAGACAATTGAAAATCTACTTCTGACCTTAAAAACAGATATTAGTAGAATAATATTTGATAACTGTAATGCAAAGTTGACGATCTAAACTAGACTTCTTTCCTTGTCTAGATATAGACAGCGTTAGTCTCATAGGTACATACATGATAGAACTAACCAGTAAATATGAAGAGAAATTTAGTAAGTTTCCATTTTATAGAAAAAGCAATAAATAAGAACTCCAACTCAAACAAATTAAGTTGTTTTCAGTTACCCAAAGATATATTTTGATAAGAAACCTGAAACTGTATTTTTTAAAAAAACAAAAAAACAAGAAACATCTTCACATTGATGTAATGAAAAGGATTATGAAGTTTAGGAGATACAAACTCTTACAAGGAGAGAAAAAACCTTCAAACAACTACGACCAACAAATCGCCATCAACTGCAGAAAAACAAAGGCTACTACAGAGCTACCAAAGAAAATCAAAAAACGACCACCAACCAGCAAAGAGCTGACAGAACAAACTGAAAACTCTTCAACGATGCACAAACTAAAATCCTAAAAAAAGAAGCTTTTGATGAATCAGCTCTAAGGAACTTGAAAAGAAACAATCACATAACATGCTAAAAACTTCCAACAAGAGGATGACACAAGGGCCAAGAAAAAAAGTTAAACTGCCACCACTTAAAACTTCCAAAAACAATGAGCAAGGAACCAACCACCAATGAAAGAGCAACCCAAAGAAAGAACTCCCACGAACTAAAAGATTCAAAGCAAAAGCCCAATTCTGATTGACAAAACAAGTTGCCTCAACTCCTTGGAACTTTACGAGAGGGGAAGTAGGGTGAATTTCTTTGAGTTGTATACCACAAGCTTAATTAAAGATGAAAACTTTGAAGGAACTGATGAAGGAATTATAACTGGCGAAGAAGATTGAGCAGCCACAATCAAGTTATCTTGGACATCATCCTTAAATAACGTCTCAAAAGCATCAGCAAAAGAATGCACATGATAAGGATCTTCGAACAATCTTTCTTCCAAAAAAGCTTCAGGTTCCACACTACTCAAACTAACTTCAGAATCTCAAGGGCAAGGGGCACAGAGATCCCCTCCCTAGCAAACTAATCACAAAAGAGCTTTCCAATCTTAAAGAATCAAAGAACGAGAATAACTACAAAATAATTTGCAATTTCTATATCACCACCAAGAAGTAAAGAGCAAATTAAGTATATCTATCAGCATCCATTAATTTTACATGCATGAATAAATAAGTACAATTAGCCAAACACATTTCTGTGAACAGTGATTATATATACCTCTGTGATATATTTCGAGTAACTGTCCTCCAATGGATACTTCTCACTTGCATAAAACAGCATATGCTCTGTCAAGAAATTGTAAATAATTTTATTAAAAAGAAGCCAAAATTAAAAAGATAATAACAATAAAGAGTAAAAACTGGCGTACTACTATAAAACATGCCCCAGCAAATCCAATCATAAACCTCCCTTGTGTAACTCCATTACATGCCAGTACTTTGCGGGCTTGGGTGAAGTTTCTAAAAGTTGTCTCTTAATGTTATTGTCTTTTCATTTATCTAAACCATAGGAACTAAATTCTAACTTTCTCCAAACCAATTCAAACAAATTATACTTTAGAAAATAATTAATGAAAACAAATAACTTCAAAAGCATCAATAAAAACTTATTTTCAAAATTATCCTCTCAGAAATTCAGAAATTGTTTTTAGTTATGACTTCCAAACCAACGATTCATTTTCTATCATTCAGATGTTTTGCCATATCTTGAATAATTAATAAGTCTTCTCAAAACACATAAAGGTAAAAGCTAGCAAAACATCAGAGAACAAAAAGCGTAAACATCACCCCTGAAAGTCTAAAGGAAGATAACTGGGTTTAAGTTACAAAGTGAATCCAATGGATTATAATTTTACAAAAAAAAAAAAAAAAAAAAAAAAAAAAAAAAAAAAAAAAAAAAAAAACTTACCAAGAAAATGAGCTAAACCCTCTAGGCCTTCAGGGTCGCTGAAGGAACCAACGTTAACAGTCATGGAAGCAGCACTCTGAAACACAATCAGATAAACACATTTTAAGGACACACACATAAATTCAAAAACGCAGAGCCCCAATTTAAGCAAATTCACATGGATGCACAAGTGAAAATCATTAACAAAACAATAATCAGATTGAAAAAGAAAACAAAAAGTGAAAGTTGGGTTTGCCTTATCGGTATCAGGATCACTGACGAGTAGAACCTCAAGGGAGTTCTTAAGGACGATTCTTCTGTACTCTCTTTTGTCATTACGAGGCTTAACTATCTCATGAGTAACCTGTTCCTTCCCAACCGCCATGTCTTCTATCACCACTTCAATCAACACAGAAATCCAGTAACAAGATAAGTAAACTCAAACAAAGAAGTCAAATCATTCAGCAAAATAAGAACAACAAAGAGAAGAAAAAGATTAAGACTAAGAACGTATCTGCAATTACTTACACAGAGAAGAAGAGTATTGAATCGAAAATTTAGCAATTCAATCAGTGATTATGCGAAATTTTGAGAAATCTTTTGGTTGAAATGATAATCCAAAGCTAAGAGCGAAATGAATTTTGACTAATTGGCGATGGCGACGACTTCAATCTAGATTTTATGTTTTTTTCCTGTTTTGGCCGTTATTGAATGGTGATTTTACCAAAATGCACCCTGTATAGTGGGGGCTTATTTGAAAAGTTTCTTTTTTCGTCTGTCCAAAAAGGAAAAAATTAGAAAAAGAGTGTCTTCTTTCTTTTACGTGGTCAAAAATATTTTGGGAAAAAATTGATTATGTATATTTGTGTGACTTTGTGTGAGGGTAATTGATTAAAAACAAATTTTCCAAAAAAAAAAAAAATGATTAAAAACAAGACCTAATTGAAAAATAGATAAACAAGACTTTGCTGATGTCAATAGCTAAAATTATATTCCTTTTGGGAAAAAATATGAGTTAAAATATTATTTTCATTTCTATATTTCGAAGTTATGTTATTTTAGACATTTTACTTTTAGATGTTTAAATTTAGTCATGGGTTGTCCCAACGCATCTATATGATGCACATTTTGCATTTGAGGTGCATTATTCATGGTTAAGTTATTCAACATGTTTGTCATAGGGCCACTTGCTTAGCTAAGTTGCTCCCTGCGTCATTATCTATCACTCCTGCTCTTCAATGCTTATCATCTGATTGCAATTCATCGGCCCACTTCATGTTATGTTTGGCTATTCGATCTAAAATCTCCTTAGCTTCATCATAGGACTTAATTATAATCCCTCATGCAGCAACTGAGTTTACGGCTATCTAGGAATGATTATTTAGGCCAGTATAGAACGTTTCCATCTGAATCGTTAAGGGTAACCAATGGTTTGGACAATTCTTAACTAACCATTTAAATCTCTCCCACGCATCACTTAAGGTCTCGAAATCTCCCTGTGTCGAAGTTCATGATTTTCCTTCGACACCTTACGTTGACTATGGGAGGGAAATTTTTTTACATGAAGTTCTCTACCGACTTCTCCCATGTAGTAACCTTGCTAGACTCGAAGGACCTCAACCATTGCTTTGCGTCGTCTCTCAATGAATAAGGGAACAAAGATAGCCTTATGGCTTCAAGTGTGATTCCAGGAATCACAAAGCAATTGCATATTTCCAAGAAACGCTTTAAGTGTGCATGGGGATCCTTCCTGCGCGTTCCACCAAACTGCCCTACAGTTTGTAACATTTGTAGCATTATAGAATTCATCTCAAATCTCATCCCATTGAGGGTTGGATATATGATCCCAAGTGCGAGTCACATAGAATAAGTGAGGCATATTCACGCATTGGCCGCATGTTGTTGTTCGCCATCAGGATGGGATTATTGACAATATTTGCCAGTTGTGGAGCCATGTAAAGCATATTCACGCATTAAGCTCGATGGATTCAACTAAGATGATTAATAACACGGATAGCCAAAGTTATTAATCGATTGTGTTCTTGAATTATCATAGTCATGCAATGTGTAAAAGGATTATTCTAAACAACTTAAAATTCATAACAAGCATGCTTTGGATTTTTTCCCTAAGGAGATTAAAAACACATTAGAGCATTCCTAAACTCTAGCAATCAAAGAATGAATGAAGGTTGATCAAGCCTAACATGCATCTAAGCATATAAATTTAAATACATTTAAGAGCCACCTAAAATCAAAGAGAAATATAGATATAGAAAAAAAAAATCCTCACAATGGATCCATGAGTTTTTACCAAGACCTAAGCTACAACTCACCTTAGCCACGAGTTCGGTTCAAGATAAGTTTTACAATCATCAAAATACACCTAAGAATGAAGAATTAAAGAGGGAAGGAAGAGAAGAGAAGACAAAATGGGTTTGGGGGTTGAAAGCCTGAGCTGGTATGACCTAATTCGGCAAAAGTTGTATGTATAAAAATAGCTAAGCGTCACTATGCTGAGGGGCAGCGTAGCTACACTGGCTTCTTATTGTTGTAGCACAATCTTTAAGCATAGCGATGCATAGTGCTACGCTCACCCATCTTGTCATTTTTCTCTTAAAAGGCTTGCCCACACGAGTTACGTGAAAGACATCCAACTATGGGCCGAGTTCATTTAAAGGTGCCTAAGCTACTCATTTCTCGGGAACACTTTAGCTTAGAGGGAAACTATAGGTGTCATAGCCACCCTAGGTTAATCATGCCCCTAAGAAATTGGAGTAAGCCTCTCTTTATTAAACTTTTTTTTTCACTTTTATTGCTTTCCTTTTTCTTCTCTCTTTTTCTTTTTTTCTTTAGATAAACTAGAACATTGGTTGGTTTGTTCCTTGTACATACATCACTAAATTGAAGTTTGAAAGAGTCTAATCCTATCCATAAGACCTTTTGGGCTGACAAGAAAAATATAGGCCCCATAAAACAACTCTAAGCATGCAAGACAAAGGATAGGTAGACAAAGAACTCAAGTTTGCATTAAAAATAAAAAGAATCTTTTTTTAAAGGCTTACCATGCTTGTTTTCTTCCTATATTATCTCAAACATGATAGGTCCTAAATGAGTGTATCATCAACAGTCATAATAATGGCACAAGCAACAAAGCAAACAAGCAATCAAATTACATGAGTCTGAGCTCAGATGCTCAAGGACTGTCAGACATGCATCAACAAGGCCTAGTGTCACACCTCACTCTAGATTATCCTCTTAACCTAGATGGAATGGTGACTGCAGCAATTACCAACCTTTTTGCTGACACTTACTGCATAAAAAACCTGTTAACTTTTACTCAAACCCTGAATACATACATATCATCAATATACCAACATACCAACTCGGAACTTAACACATTTATATTGCAGGGTTTCGCAGCATTGTTCATACATGAATATTATAACTTAGTGAGCCCCATCTAGAATACTAGTCACTAGACAGACACATGTGTACTAACTAATACAAGTTTTCAATTACACTTCCTTCAACTTGTTTCTTTGAGTGGCAAAGCAGCAACAGAAAAGTCTTTTAGGAACTGACTGCTACCTGAAAAGAAAAACATTTGAAAACGTGAGCTAGAAGCCCAGTGAGTGACTTAATAAAAACATATATTACTGCCCAAAATCCAGCATGAACCCTCCTTGTGCCACCTGGCCCACTATTGGTGATGAAGAGCTAGGATTTAGCAAATTTTCTTTTGCTAACTTCACTACTTCAGCACCATACCTCATTAGATGGCATGGTCTCATTCACATGCTTATTATGCATTCCATCATCAAGCATGACCTTCCTTAGCCTAGTCGAGTTTTGTCCTACTTTTACAATTAGCTACCCAAGAGCCTATTTCTTCTTGCTTCCTCTTCTACCCTTCCTAAGACATGGATTCATTTAGCTCATTAGAAGACATCACATTACTTACTCTTATTTGAAGTAATTAGGGTTGGGGTTTACACCTAGTCTAGCCAACCACCCCCAATTTTAAAAGCATACATTGTCCCTAATGTATAAAATAGTAAAAACAAGGGCAAAGAGACAGGAAAATAGAAAACCTTCCATGAAAATTTGAAGCTACAAGACAGTGATGGCGATGTTCCTTCTTCAAAGCCTTCCCTTTTCCTCTGACACCTAAGAAAGAGAAAACAAAAAGCTAATTATACTACAAAATTAAAAACAACTAAACTAGAAAGCAAGTAAATTAAAACTTCCGGCTTTCTCCAAGTAGTGCAACATGTTTAACATCGCTATGCTTGTTGGAATATGCCTGTCAAAGCACGTAGAAATTCTCATGCTTCTCTGGTCCTTTCTTGCATGAATCGATAAAGTCTTTAAAGTCCAACAACAGCGCTCTTGCATTTGAAAGCACCAAACAAGTCTTTTAAGATTGTTAATTTTTTTAAAAGAAAAAGGAAATAAAATAAAAGACTCAAAGACTGACTCAATAGGAATTAAAGACTCGAACTCATAAGAAAAAAAAACAATATTAAAAAATAAAATAGATATCAGAAGGAAGAACAGGACGAGGCTTTGTAGCCTCTAACTCTATCACCTGGGGCTCATCAAGATGAAGCTCAGGCTCGTACTTAACCTCACATACTTATTCTTGGCACAACAGGGGGTATGCACCCTCATCGTCGCCTGATAAACAGAACTCCTCAACAAACTCGGCCTTAGTAGTAGAAATGTAAGGTGGCCCTAGAAGGCTCTCCATTGTCGACCTGGAATCTGCAAATTAGGGGACTGGGTCGTCTTCAACCTGTAGGAGGGCTTGGGTCTGCAGATGAGACTCAATAGACTTAGGCTTACATTGAGAAGACAATTAACAAGTTCATACATTAAATAATCCAACGATATACCTTGGCTTGAAGTTTGAGGAATCATCTGCTTAACATGGTAGTCAATGTCGGTTACCTCACTGTTGCTTAACTTGGTAATCTCAGGGAGCAGTTGCAACAAGGGCTCATCTTACCTCCCAACTGATTAAGCAATCTAAGCAACCAAGTCACTCAAACTTTGAAGATTAGTTCTGGCCTTAGATCAGGAATAGAGTTTTCCTGCTGAAAGCTTGAGAACTCCTGTCACTTATGGAAGATTTCCTTTGAAAACTCATAAGAATTGTTAGAAAGCTCCATAACCAATTCCTCTAGAGACCTACTTGAATGAGCAAAAGAAGCATGTATCATCGAGATCGGGTTAGGCAAATTCCAAAGAGGACAGACATCATGCACAGGTTCGCGCAACAGCTGAGGACATGCTTCAAGTCGATGACCCTGAATTGAGCATACTCGGCATGCCTCCACACTCTGCAATTTCCTAACAGGAAAATCTCGAACAAGAGAGCTAAGTTCAGAAAATTGACTTCTAAGCTCATGAATTTATCTTACCTCGTCTTCGTCTCGTTGAGTTGCTTGTCTCACAAGAAGCTCATAATAGATACTTTGATCATTATCTACCATGATAAAACAAGTATATACAAAGAAAAAGGAAAATCTTTTTGGGGTTTTAAAGTTTACAAGATAAATTTAACAAAGAAAAATTAAGTGGCTCCCCGGCAACGACGGAAATTTGATAGTAATCTTTTAGGTGTCTTTCCCACCTTTGCATTCCCTACCATATGCCCACCTCACCCTTGTTTCAACCCAAACTTCACTTGGTTTAGCCACATGCCCAATTTGATGTCAACCCAAACTTGCTTCCTAAGCTTACTCAAGTCAACGTATATCACCCTTTCCTTGGCCACATACTTCACTCAACGCCTAGCCTCACTTGGACGCATCACCCTTCCTTAGCCACATAGTCATACTTGGACACAACCCTTACTCGGTTAATGCATACCTCAACGCCCCCTTTGCACCCAACGCCTAGTCTCATGGTTGGCACATAGCCCTACCTCACACACACCTCATTTAGCCAACATGCAACAATGCACATTGAAGTCTCCTCGCCTAAGGCCACATCGCCCTTTATTGTATGCATCACCTTGTCCTTCTAACCTTAACATGAGGCTCGGGCAACGCAAGGGCCTCCTCCCTCTCAGCCATCCGTTAGTTGTGACCTCACCTACCTTAACACTTATCTTGCACTCACTAACCTTAAAATGCTTAGGACACCACACACTTCATCAAGACTTCAAGCATGGCTTCCATGCTTAGCCAAATTTTGCCCTCCTTAACCACGCATAACTACATCTTATTACTCGTGTGCTTCATAACCTCTAAAGTATTTTCCTCATTTTTCCACCATCCTCTAGCTTTCTCCTTATAATCTTACCTTATACTTAGACCTATTTAATTTTAATATCCAAGTTTGGCTTGATTGCCTTTAACAAGACTCGAAGGTTTACATAACCATTTTATCATATAATATATATTAAACTATATGTTATATCAAATATAACATATAACCTATAGTTTAATATTGTATCCAATACAATATAACCTATAGTTTAATTCTCTCATTAATGCACGATATTTAATATAAATCCCATTTATACTAAATTTAATTATATGAATCCAATTCACATAACTAATATTTGAATCATATTCAAATATTTATTTCTTCCCAAATAAACTTTATATTATAATGTATCAAATACATTATAGCAATTATATCATATATACTTAAATTAAATTAATTATATCACATATAATTAATTTCCTCAATTAATTTGAACAATTCAAATTAATCCAAAATTGATTCTCATTTAATTCCTGTTGAGCTACAAAGGGGACCTCATGGATCTATAGCTTGAAGCTCCAATGGTACTTGAATAATCTGTTAAACTACTTTAATAATATTATTCAACATCCATTAACTGTCAGGTACTCCACTAAAGACCAACAGCTCCACTCTTGTACTATAGATATATTTATGTGTCCATATCATATAACCAATCAACAGCGTGATGACCCTTCACAAATTGCTCGTAAGTACAACTAGGCTAAAATTACCATTTTCCCTCTGTAATTACATCTAACTCCTTAAGTACCACTAGTCCCTCTAATGAACAATAAGTCATAGTACAACTATGACCAAACCCCTCTCGGGCCAGGAAAGGGTGTGACGCTGATGACATGCAGAGATGCATGTCATCTTAGGCCTTTTATTTAGAATTATGAGAACTGTTAAGCATAATATGCGGAAATTATGTTAGGAATTCATGAGAAAATAAGCTTGCGGCATTCAGCATTGAGAATCTCAGCTAACTCATTATTATGCATTATTATGCATTGAATTGTCTATTTTTGTAGCTAACGCAGAAAGTGGACGCAAACGCGGAAACCAGACTACCACATAGACGACTACATGCGAAGAAACTCTCCATCGCAAAGGCAAGCGCATTTGATCAACGCATGGGTGTTGCGGTAATAAGCTTGAGAGTTCTTCATCTCCCTCACCCATTCCGAGTGACGACCGGAGCTAGATCTCGAGAGAGTCAACTCCACCGCCCTTCCATGGCACCACCGGTAGCCTTGGCGCACATCCGCTGGAAGCAAGTCATTGCTTTCAGCCGGTCATTTCTTTTTCTCTTCTTTTCTTATATTGTATTGTATTACATTTTTTTTTATTAAGGAATTAATACATTATGTGTTCAATGCATTTCAGTATTTCCTTCGATTCCATCTCCATCTTTCTTTATTTAGCATCCTTAACTTTCATTGCATCACTTAGTGAGATTGCTAGAGTATCGCATACTTAGTCATGTGGATTAGAGATATGAAGGATGTGGCAAACTTCCGAGAGGTGTGCGTTGCGTGAGTGTATGAGAAAACCTTATTTGCTTAGTGTGAAGCTATAGCAATGCCTGTCTATAGGCGGACGCAACGCTTGTCTATGAGTAAAGTCAGCAACAACTAACTGCCTGGGAGGGTAAGTGGTTGGTCGCATTAAGCAATGTAATCTATTGTTCAATAGAGATAGGAATAATCTTATGTCAGCTAAGTTTAAGTGGTTACCTTGTCTTATGAGCGCATCATTCATCATTTAGGAATACTTGAGAGAGTAGTCTAAAAACCAAATCTAAGACTCAAGAGAGCGGATTGGAACGCATAAGCAAGAATAGGGAACTTAGAGATAAGTTCCGTTTGCCATTACACAATGTATGCACCCTACGGATAGGATATTGCATGCGTCAGAAAGTAGGTTACGGTGGTATGCGACTATCACACTCATGCGGCGATAGCACGTGAGCGGGTTATGGAAGTTTAGGCATGAATAGGCTTCTCAACACTATCGCATATACATCGCATGCGTCCTAGAATTTGGCTCAAGTGTGTGTAGCATAATCGCATAACTTTCATTGACTAAGGTTGCCCTTGTGGTCACTCTTAAGGGTTGTAATGAAGACATCTCCACATTTTAGCTATTTTTTCATCCTTTTACTTCTCGTTAATAGTTGTCATGTCTCTACCTCTCATTCATCTTCTCATTGCATTGTCTGTTAGTTAGGAGTAAGAGTAGAGTTAGCATCGAAACCCATCCATCATTCTTTTATTCAACCGCCGCATGCACATCATCGCATAGCATTTAGTTACAAGTCCCTGAGTTCGACCTCGGATCACCTAAGAAACATGTGTTCGTGTGTATACTTAGCGTGAGCGCAAGAAAACTTGTGACAGGAATGCATGGTCATCGCATACATTTGTTAATGCATAGTCATTCCAACGCATGACCATCGACTTATGATAATCAACGCATACATTAAGAACATGCATTGCATATTGTATGATAATCAACGCATATATTAAGAACATGCATCGCATATTGCGTTCCCGGAATTTTAGTTGTCGAGTAATTGACATCTAATTTCCCACCATCAAGTTTTTGGCGCCATTGTCGGGGACTTGACAGCTGATTGTTTATTGAGTTTTGTGTCTTTGCAGGCAACCTTTTCATCTTGAGAGTATTGTAGCTTGTGCAACCAGGCTGCAACCAATATTGAAGTGTAGGCGATGCACCAAAAGCCAGTATTGACCCCAAGGTAGAAGGGCAATCAGTCGCATGAGCTGAAGGCAGTTCTAAGCACGTGGTGGCCAACATACGCTCAACAATTATCGGAAGTTCCAATGGTCAGGGTAAGCTCTTTGACCCAAGCAGTTAAGAGTAATCTCCTACATGGAAGACTCCTTGCGGTGACAACACTCCTATTTTTCCAGGGACGTCTTCTACTCTATCTTTACCTTGCTTTCGTAATTTAGGTTATTTTTATTTTTTACTATTATTTTGGATACGTGGCTGCTTCCTTGGTTGTGGTGTGTTTGCTCTTTATAGGTGCAACAATAAGTCTCCTTGGTGCGCAATACAACGGAAGAATTCCTTTCATGCTTCAACGCATGGCTTCGATCACGTGGATTCCAACGCATGATCGCATGCGATATTCCGCCTAAGGTCCTTTTCTTGTTATCCTTCATCCATTATCCTTTTGAAATTCTTTTTTTTTTCCGATCGCATTCCTTTGTGATGTTTCTATGGTGGTACTTATAATTCACCGCATCCACTAACTAAGAATCACAAGGCACTCCTTACTTTTATTAGCATCTTCAAATTTTGAAAGCCTTAAGTTTTATTTTATGCAAACCTTCGCTCAAACATTTATAACGGCATTCCTATTAAGTTTGTTTTTAGCCTTGCGGTGAGAACGTTGCCAACCTCTAAGTTTGAGGGTGGCAGCGGTCTTAGAGAATTGCATTCATTGCATTGCAATCATTCAAAAAAAAAAAAAGTGAAGAGAATATTTTAGAATAATAACTCCACTGTCAACGCAGTAGGGAAACCTATGTTGATAAGAGTTAAGTTGTGAAAGGCACTTACCTGTAGTTGGATGTCCATATGACACACGTTGGGGCAAGCCAAAATGAAGGTAAGTCGCCAGGATCAACGTATAAGTGCAACTCTTATGTCCGGCGCAAGCCAAATCAAGCAAGACAAGAATTGAGTTGAATATGGAACATAACCGAGGTTGGATGCCCGCACGACACACGTGGGGGTAAGCCAAAACGAAGAGTGTAACCAGATTCAATGCCGCATTCGAATAAGTCATCGCAAATTTTTGAAGTGTTTTTGAACAAACGCATTCTAAAAAGCTAAACACAAAGTTGCGGTGAATGAATAAAATGTTTTTTAGCAAAGGCTTGTCAGATATAAACTTAGAAAAGATCTTTTTAAAGAAGTAGCCAAAGTGGAGGAGAGCATTGCGGCGATGGTTGGAGGTATGAGTAAATTATATTCTAAGAAGCTAGTCATCACAAAAGAAAGCCGGAAGGTGAGTTGGAATTTCTTGAGTATAACGCATGCTTGAGAACAAGCATGATTCTAAGTTTGGGGGTGTGATGACATGCAGAAATGCATGTCATCTTAGGCCTTTTATTTAGAATTATGGGGACTGTTAAGCATAATATGTGGCAATTATGTTAGGAATTCATGAGAAAATAAGCTTACAGCATTCAACATTGAGAATCTCAGCTAACCCATTATTATGCGTTATTATGTATTGAATTGTCTATTTTTGTAGCTAACGCCAAAAGTGGACTCAAACGCGAAGCCAGACTACCGCATAGACGACCGCATGCGGAGAAACTCTCCATCGCAAAGGCAAGCGCATTCGATCAACGCATGGGTGTTGCAGTAATCAGCCGCATGCGTCCATTGCATAGGAGTTGCAATCGTCACGTGATTGCGGTCATCGTGTAGAAGTTGCGGTATTAAGCGAATGTGGTCACTGCACGATTGCGGCTACATGATAACGCATAATAGAGGGATCAACGCAAAGTTGGTGGAATAAACGCATCAACGCATATCTCGGGAAAATCAAAAGATGATGTTGACATTTTACCTACCACGCCGTTAGCAGCAGAGATTCAGAAAAGGACTAACGTGCCGCGAATGTCAGAATCAAAGCAGTCCATTATTGTTGTCAGCGATCCAAGCTCTATATAAAGAAGCCGATGAGTAGAATTTCAAGGGATTCAGGGTTATCCCTGCAATTCAGACTAATGCGTGAGAAGAAAGCTTGAGAGTTCTTTATCTCTCTCATCCATTCCGAGTGACAACCGGAGCCTTCGATCGGAGCTAGATCTCGAGAGTGTCAGCTCCACCGCCCTTCCATGGCACCACCGGCAGCCTTGGCGCACATCCGCTGGAAGCAAGTCATTGCTTTCAGCCGATCATTTCTTTTTCTCTTCTTTTCTTATATTGTATTGTATTACATTTTGTGATTAAGGAATTAATACATTATGTGTTCAATGCATTTATGTATTTCCTTCAATTCCATCTCCATCTTTCTTTACTTAGCATCCTTAACTTTTATTGCATCACTTAGTGAGATTGCTAGAGTATCGCATACTTAGTCATGTGGATAAGAGATATGAAGCATGTAGCAAACCGCCGAGAGGTATACGTTACATAAGTGTGTGAGAAAACCTTATTTGCTTAGTGTGAAGCTGTAGCAACGCCTGTCTATAGGCGAACGCAATGCTTGTCTATGAGTAAAGTCAGCAACAACTAACTGCTTGGGAGGGTAAGTGGTTGGTCGCATTAAGCAATGTAAGCTATTGTTCACTAGAGATAGGAATAATCTTATGTCAGCCAAGTTTAAGCAGTTACCTTGTCTTATGAGTGCATCATTCATCATTTAGGTGTACTTGAAAGAGTAGTCTAAAAACTAATTCTAAGACTTGAGAGAGCGGATTGGAACGCATAAGCAAGAATGAGGAACTTAGAGATAAACTCTGTTTGCCATTACACAGCATATGCACCCTATGGATAGGATATTGCATGCGTCCAGAAATAGGTTACGGTGGTATGCGGCTATCACGCTCATGCGGCGAGAGCGGGTTATGGAGGTTTAAGCATGAATAGGCTTCTCGGCACTATCGCATATACATCACATGCGTCCTAGAATTAGGCTCAAGTGTGTGTAGCATAATCGCATAGCTTGCGTTGACTAAGGTTGCCCTTATGGTCACTCTTAAAGATTGCAATGAAGACATCTCCACATTTTAGCTATTTTTCCATCCATTTACTTCCCGTCAATAGTTGTCGTGTCTCTACCTCTCACTCATCTTCTCATTGCATTGTTTGTTAGTTAGGAGTAGGAGTAGTGTTAGCATAGAGACCCCTCCATCATTCTTTTATTCAACCACCGTATGCACATCACCACATAGCATTTAGTTACAAGTCCCTGAGTTCGACCTCGGATCACCTAAGAAACTTGCATTTGCGTTATACTTGCCATGAGTGCAAGAAAACTTGTGACAGGAACGCATGGTCATTGCATACATTTGTTAATGCATAGTCATTCCAACGTATGCCATTGACGCATGATAATCAACGCATACATTAAGAACATGCATCACACATTGCGTCCACGGAACTTTAGTTGTTCAAGTCCCAGAATCAGCCCTTAAGGGAGTAATTTATCTACTTTCCCCAAAGTTGGAGAATGGGTGAATCCGTCTTGTGTAGATGTGTTCCCAACTCCTCAATCAGACAAATCTCCAAAATGGTAGACTTGTTGAGTTGTAGATTTGGCCATTCTCACCCATACAAATCAAAGGACCACCTTCATAGGTAGGAGTTCACAACTCACTCACAATTCAGGTCATGTCACCTATGGTCATCCTGGTGAAATGTAAGTCTCTATTATGAACGGTGTTATATAATTAGATTAGTCATTTCGTGGTTTGGTCATATACAAACTCCTTTGTATAGGATACCCCCGCTCACATGTCTCCACATGAATGATCAAGATCAGATCATTTGTAGCACTTACAACAATTGTAACATCTACAAAACTGGTCGTACTCGTAGTGTCACCAAGATAAGGTATCTAGCTTTATCCATTTACTATAATCCATTTAGGTTATCACTTAAATATGATCCACCTGTATGTCTTTACATACATATTTAAGCTATAGATGATAACCTTGGATGTTAGTTTATTGGTCTGTTGGTTTAATGCTACTAAATGTCAAATAAAACATCTCATATTTTATTAAATAAATAAAATGTTTGTACAATATAATTATAAACTACAAGACCCTGCGAGATTTAGGACACCAACTCCAACAATTTTAACATATAGTTCCTATATGAATCATATTCACATAATTAAGATTTGAATCATGTTCAAATGTTTATTTCTTTCATAAATTTAATATGAATCATATTCACATTAAATTTTAACTTATAGTTTTTATATGAATCACATTCATATAATTTATATTTGAATCATATTCAAATATTTATTTCTCTAATAAAATTATATAATGTATCAACATACATTATTTTATACAATGTATCAATATACATAATTTAATTGTATCTTATACAATTAATTCCATTTAATTAATTTGAAGAATTCAAATCACACCAAAATTAATTTGATTCCCATCAACCCTCATTGAGTTAACGATGGGGCCTTATAGACCTACAGATTGAATCTCTAATGATATGAGATTAATTGATTAAACTCTTTTAATCAAATTAATCAACATTCATTAACTACCGATCACTCCACTAAAGATCGACAGTTGAACTCTTCGCATTATAGATATATTTATGTGTCCATTGGATATAACCAATCAATAGTGTGTTGACCCTTCAGAAATTGCTCGTAAGTACAGCTGGGTCAAATTACCGTTTTACCCATGTAGTTACATCTAACTTCTTAAGTACCATTGATCCCTCTAATGAACAATTAGTCATAGTCCAACTATGACCGAACCCCTCTCGGGCCAGGAGAGGGTGAGGCGTCTCATTGTTCAAACCTTGGAATCAGCCCTTAAAGAAGCAATTTATCTTATTATCCTAACTATAGGGAAAAAGTGAATTCCTTCTTGTGTAGTGGTGTTCCCAGCTCCTCAATCAGACGAATCTCCAAAATGGTAGGTTTATTAAGTCGAAAAATCTGGCCATTCTCACCCATATAAATCAAAGGATCGCCCTCATAGCCACGAGTTCACAACTCACTTAGGATTAAGGTCAAGTCACCTATGATCATCCTAGTGAAATGTAAGTCTCTTCTATAAACGATGTTATAAAGAGAGACCTAACATTTCATGGTCTGATCTTATATAAACTCTTATGTATAAGATATTCCCGCTCACATGTCTCCACAATAATGATCAGGATCAGATCATTTGTAGTACTTCACAACAATTGTAACAACTACAAAGTGGGTCGTATCAGTAATGTTACCAGGATAAGGCACCCAACCTTATCCATATATTACAGACCATTTAGGTTATCACTTAAACATGACCCACTTGTATGTCTCCACATATATGTTTACGTTATATTAGATAACCTTGGATCTTAGGTTAATGGATTATTGCATAGGTAATATAAAATCAACCAATCATTGATTCAACTAACATAAAACTACGAGGCTTTAGCGAATACACCCTAACAATGAGTGCAGTTGTGGATCTTTAGTGGAACGTATCCACAGTAAAAGAATATTGACTAATTTGGTTAATAAGTTTAACTCATATCGTTGGAGCTTCTGATCTGTAGGTCCACTGGTCCTCTTCTTAGCTCACTAAAGGATATTAATGAGGAATGATTTGAATTGTTCAAATCAACTAAGGAAATTGTATATTAATGTGCTTAATATATAATTAATTATAGATGTGATCTATAATTCAAATAATGTTAGATAGAAATATTTGAATGAGATTCAAATATTTAATTCATGTGAATTAGATACATGAAGATTTAATTAATTATAATGTTAGAGAGATGGAAACATACAAACATGTGATGTTAATATATTAATTAATTAATTATATAATAAATTAGATTTAATATGTGGTTATTTGATTAATGTGCCAATTAATTAAATAAGGGGTTATTTAATTAATTGGCATCAAGGGTGAAAAAAGAAATACTTGGAGAAGGGATTAAACTCTTCTCCATATAAATTCATCCTATTAGCCCATTTAGGGCAAGTTTGATTTTTGTGAAAAACATACCTAGCCTCCAAATTAATTTCTCTCTACAATCTCTCTATCTCTTTCTCTTCCAAGAGTTGGAGACCAATCATCCATCTCTTTGAATCCTAGAGAATAACAAGGTTATTTTTGTGGTAGTGTCAGTGATCGTTGAGAAGACGTTCGTGTGAAGAACAAGAGGAATTTCGAAAAGTTTTGGAATCTATGAAGGTAAAAATTGTTTGTCCCTTTGTTTTTCTTTTATTATGCATGCTAAGTATGATGTTTATCCTATTTCATTTTGTTTAAGCTTGCTGTCTCATGTCTCTTTAAAATGGAAAAATCAAATGCAAGGTGTCCTCATACTTCGACTCGGGATTCGATCTGTTCAATGTAGACAATTCTTAGCTAAACATACTAGAGTACATTGACAATTCCCATCAAACGTCTCTGTTATATGCTAGTAATTCTAGGGTACCTAGCCAGTGGTTGGAAATCCTTTATTCCAAACCAAAATCTAATCATAGAATCTCATTCATTAGTCATAAATACTCGTTAGCTCTTTTTGCTAGAAATCATAAATAGTCGTGTTGGACTAAACATTCGTGAAAAGTTCATACCAAAACATATTTGAAGACATTGGAGCTTCTTGCTCAGATAAGAATCATTGTACTTAAACATACTTTGAAACTATTGAAGCACATAACTCATAAAAGGCTAATTCTTTGTTTAGTATACTTTGAGAACATTGGTTCATATAAAATCAAACCGTACATTGTGATTAGCTAGGGCTATGCATTCGAATAGCATCCTTTAGCCTTAGTTAAGAAAATCATGCTTTAGCTCTCTTTTTTAAAACTTTGATGCCTTAGATAAAACATTGTTCAACACTTAGTTTTTCATGGACCTACTATGTGTTCCATCTCTAGGCTTTTAAGAAAACTTAACATGTTTAAGTAACTAACTCATCTAAAGCATGCTTTGAACTTAGAGATGTCTATTTAACCCGAGGGGTCGGGACGGGGAATCCTTGATTAGAAGGGAATGAGGGAGGGAGTGGGGAATATTTTTTCCCTGTTGACTAAATGGGGACGGGGAACAAGATTATATTCCCTAGCCTCGACTTCAACCCCGTCCCTGCCTCGATTCCCCATCCTGCCCCAACGAATATATATACTCAGCTAACTAACATATGACATATATATAATAACACAAATCCTTCATACATACATATAATAACACATATCCATCATACTATATATATATATTACAAAATTGATGTTACAATATCAATTACTTATTTTTTTACTTTTCATCTCAATTTTTTCATGCTTTAATACATTTTTTAGTAATATATCTTCCATGATTATGAATGTTATAATGTTTAAGTTGAAGACTAGACTTGTAATATTTAAAATTTAGTAATTATGAGATTAAATTTTTACGTATATCTTTGCACATAAATTATTAGTGTCTTTATTAGAAAAAATTATAAATTTTTCTTTGAAAAGAATGCATGGGAAATGACCCATTTGACTAATAAATTTTCATTAAGGTTGAGCATAAATAGTATAAAAGTGGTTAAAAATAATAATTAAAAAAAAAAGAAATGGGGAATTTTTCCCCATAGGGAACCCGATCCCTGCAAATTCCCTATAGGGAACCCGATCCCTGCAAATTCCCCATCGAGGAATCCCTGCCTCGATCTTCGTGGGAGAATTTCATGGGGATGGGGATGGGGAAGGCTTCCCCGTCCCCGTCCCCGCCCAACCCCTGGACATCTATATTTGAACTCATTTATAAAGCATACTATACTTAGTCATTTTTCAACCATGCTTACTTTTATATTAGTAAAAGCAAATACTTTGAAATACTTTAGAGTTAAAAGACACTCACACTTAATTTGTTGGGTTTTATACCCTAAAACTCGTAAGATAAACATTATGGATGTGATCTATAATAATTCAAATTAAGTTGGAAAGAAACATTTGAATGAGATTCAAATAATTAATTCAAGTGAATTAGATTCACAAAGAATTAATTAACAAATAGAGAGGTGTTGCACTTAGACATACGATGTTTATAGTAATTAAGTATATATACGTTAAATTGGATTTAATGTATAAATAGTTATTTAAATAATGTGCTAATTAATTAAATAAATATTATTTAATTAATTGTGCACAAAGGGGAAAAATATTCATTGTACAAATTTTTCCATTAGCTACAAAAAGAAATCCTCTCTACTCTCCCAAAGGTATTTTCTCCTGACCCTCTTCCAATAGTTGGATAACACCTATCTTCTATTGGAATCCTTGAGAATAAAAAGATTATTCTCGTGGTCGCATTCAAGATTATTCGAGGAGGCATTCGTGTTCAAGATCGTTCGAGGAGTCGTTCGTTGGAATATCAAGAGGATCGTTCTAGGATCTTAGGAATCTACAAAGGTGAGAATGGTTCTTTCCTTTCTCTAAAGCATGCTATTTTCTGTTTTAGTACACTGATTTTGTTTATGTAAAAATCACTTTGCAGGATGCAAACGTTCACAGGCTTCTGCTCAAGATTCGAATCCCAAAATAGTTATCTCCCTTCCTAACCCTTTAAGCCTTGAGAATTCCTTAAGCAAACGCACATTTCTTCATTCTGTAGCATAATTAGTTGCATTGTCCCTTCTTGGACGCATGGTATGAGTTAGTCTATAATCTTGCAGGCACTGCTACCTCAACATAAACCCTATCTGTATTCCTTCATTTTCCAACACTTATAGCATCATTCCCAGCTCGAATTAGACAACAATTCTGAAAATTGTTAAGTATTGTCTTAGGAAGCTTATCTTCAAATGTGAGCCTCAAATTCCTCCTCAAGTGCTCAAAATGCTCCAAATACCTCAATCTGCTCTAATTGCTTTGAATTTAGACCTTAATCATTTTTCCTTCACTTTTGAGCATTCTTCTGGCAAAAAATTCTCATGGTAGCCCAAGGTTATCTTCTACACTCAAAGAGCCTCAACTTGGCTGAAAATATCCTTCTTTGCATAAGCCTAAAGATCACACCGCTTGCTTCTTTCAACCTTTAGTCAGTTGCTTACTTCTTCATCACCTAAATCCCATGTTCAAATTTTAGAACATATAACTCAAAATCTATTCATTAAAATCTTAAACTTCCTTCTATGAACTTCTTAAACATACTTTTAACTAACTTACCTAAAAATTAGAGCTCCTAATTATTCTTGGAATGCTCGTAGTTCACCAAATATCAAAGACTATTTGATGGAACTTAGAATCTGGACTACCTTGGATCTTCTTTAATTTTCAACATCAATTCGTTGGAGTTTTCTTTAAACAACCCTATATTTTCATTCTCACTCTTCCAAATTTTAGATGGCTATGAGATCACCTCTTTTGGCTGAGTAAAAAGGGCCCAACCAATCTTCTTTTAATAGCCTGTATTTATAGAGTTTTATGCATGAATTCCAGCCTTCAAATCTTGCAAAGTAACCTCCCCAATTGCCATTTTTCTCAAATTTGGCCAACTCTTTAAGCCACCTGTTAGATGAAATTGCGGCGTACGTAATGCAATGCGATGCCACCGCAAAGACTGAATGATGATGTGATGGATGATGATGTGTATGATGATATGTGTTGCTAAATCACGCTTCTCGATAATAAATGCGATACTACGTTCTAAAATAATGTATGTGATGTTCCTGATATGTGTTCGTAGTATGCGTTCATGTAGTACGTGCGTGTCACAAGTTTTCTTGCGCTGGAACCAAGTTTAATTCCACCGCAAGTTTCTCAGAGTGATATGAGGTCGAGCACAGGGATTGCGATGGTAAATGTGATATTAATGTGATATATGCGACCAAAAACAAAATAATAATGAATTGTATTGGAATTGTAAAATGTGGTGACAAATAAATAAATAAACAAACAAACAACTGTGAAGATATGCAAGTATCTGATGGAATGTGATGACAAGTCTTATGAAATGTAGCAGAAAGAGAACAGGTTGGGGGAAAGGTGATAACTTGTAGAAATACAAGTTATTGTGGCTCTTAAGTTAGAACAATTAAGGTTTTTAATGATAAATTCTCCTCATTTTTAGAAGAAACGCATGGAATTACTCAAACATTAGCAAACTCATGCAAAAGAATGTTTATTACAAAAGTACTGCAACACTAACGCATGATAATGTAGGATTTCAACAAGAGGCTAATGCATAATTAAGAAGTGTTGCAGGCAAAGGCTAACGCATGGGCCATGCATCAGAGGGATTCAAACGCAAGGAAGATTCATTGATTCAGGCTGTTTGTATCAAATCACCACTTGCAAGCATGGGCACCTATAGCAAGCGGCGTCTAAAAAGCATCTGAGTGTCAGACGGCTGACCAGGGCATGCACTTTAATTCTGCCCATCATCAAGCTGGAGAAGACCAACGCATATAAATAGAAAAAATCCCTCCAGAGTTTGAAGTTCAGAAATTTCAATTTCTCACTCTCAGTATTAGCTTAGTCATAGTTTTAGATCTTTAGAGCTGTGTTGTGGTGCCAAGAAGAGCAGAAGGGAAGAGAACCACCATCACCGCCGATCAAAAAGCGGAGGAAGCTGAGCTCGAGAGAGACACTTCGTCCAATTCTTATACAAGTGATTGTACACAACTAGAATTGAGCAAAAAGGACAAGAGATTGTACTCTACGGCTTGACTCAATTCTTTTCATCTCATTTATCGCTTTCATCATTTCATCTGATTAAGTATTGCTTTTGTAAAGATAATCTTCTTCTTTATAAATTCATATATTTGATTTATCACACTTTGCCATTGTTTATTTCTTGTTTATGTTGGATGCATCTATACTTCATGAAAAAATTCATTTCAAACGCTTAAGCCAACTTGATCAATTGGTAAAAGCATCTTTAGCTTAGATTATTCAAGAGAATAAGTAAACCAGCATTGAGTTAGAACGCATAGTACATCTAGAGATAGAATTACTGGTGTTTTATTGCATCCTATGTTCGACGCATACATCCTAGAGATAGGTTTTGTATGTTATTCGCGTTGAGAAGTGTTGAATAAGAGTTTAACGCATAAACAAAGATAAGCAAGCCATCTCATTCACATCACATTCTAGTTTGTGTACATTCAACTTAGATCGACACATACAACTTGCATTGAAAATCCATTTTCACACGACCCATCATTCTCTACTCAACCCTTTTGTATCTTCTTGCAGCATGTTAAATCTAACTTTGTGCCTATATGTCATTATTGTGGTGTTGAAGGCCATATTAGACCTAAGTGTTTTAAATTGCAATATGCTCATACTACTTCTCCAAGAAGAAATTTTTCTCAAAGGGCAAAGTTTCAGAATGCTCCAAGGAATAATTTCTCCAAGAAAAGTAGAGTGCATAAATTTTTTGTAAGAGATAAATCTTTGCATAATGTTGTTTTTTTCTCATGAGGCAAGTTTGGACATACAACTTATTCTTCTTATTTGTCTAAATCCAATGCCTTAAAGGAAAATGCAAAAATGAAATGGGTTCCCACGTTCGTCAATGCTAACCATCTAGGACCCAAACAAGTGTGGGTACCAAAGAATCAAACTTGAACATTTGTATTTGTAGGTTTGTTTGAAAGCCTCTAAGAAAAACAAGTGGTACTTGGATAGTGGTTGCTCGAGGCACATGACGGGAGACCCATCCAAGTTTGTCTCTCTCTCCAAAAAGGATGGAGGTTTTGCTAACCCTTTTTTTGGTCGCAAACAAGAAAAGGTAAAATAATTTGGTAAAGGTAGTATAGGTAATGATCTTCTATTTTAATTGAAAATGTACTTTTGGTTTATGAGTTGAAGCATAATTTACTTAGTATTAGTCAATTGTGTGATAAAGACTTAGAGTTGTGTTTGATAAAAAGAATTGCATCATTGAAATGCTAGTGATAGAAAAGTTATATTTTTGGAATAGAGATGAATGTTTATACTATTGATTTGAAATTTGTCCTATTAATGAATAATGTTTATCGGCTTTGCATAATGATTCTTGGTTATGGCATAGAAGACTAGGACATGTTAGCATGCACTTAATTTCAAATATTTCCAAGAATTCTTGGTTAGAGGTCTTTCCAAATTTAAATTTGAAAAAGACAAGTTTGTGATGCTTGTCAAATGAGTAAGCAAACTAAGTCCTTTTTCAAATCTAAAAATGTAATCTCTACAACTAGACCCCTATCAACTATTAACATGGACTTATTTGGCCCTTCTAGAATTGCTAGTTTGGAGGGAACTATTATGCCTTTGTTGATAGTTGATGATTTTTCAAGATTACTTGGGTTTTGATGCTAAAACATAAGGATGATGTGCTCTTTGAAAAGTTTTCTAGTTTTGCAAAAGAGTTTAAAATGAAAAAGTTTTTGATTTCTAAAATTAGGAGTGATATGGAGGAGAATGATAGCAATGATTTTGAAACTTTTTGTGAAGAAAATGGTTTTTCTCATAATTCTCCGCTCCAAGAACTCCTCGACAAAACAGTGTGTTGAAAGGAAAAATCGTACTTTGCAGAATTTGCTAGATCAATGTTGCATGATTATGGTTTACCTACATACTTTTGGGCGGAAGTCGTTAACACCGCTTGTTATGTTTTAAATAGAGTTTTAATTAGGCCTTCTTTGGATAAAACTTCTTATGAACTTTGGCATAAACAATTTTAAATATTGGGTATTTCAAAGTTTTTGGTTGCAAATGTTTTATTTTGAATAAAAAAAAGAGAAACTTTGAAAATTTTGATTCTAGACGGATGTTGTATTTCCTTGGCTATTCCTCTACTAGTAAGCTTATAGAATTTTCATAAAAGAACTTTTGTAATTGAGGAATCTATGCATGTATATTTGATGATCTGCAATGTTATTTCTAATGAGCATTTTTAGTGATGTGTTTAAGAAGAAATTTGGAGATTTACTTGTTAGTGACAAGGCAAGGAATTGTTTCAAGTAAGCGAAAGGTGAGTTAATCGAAAAGAAGAAATTGGTTCTTCATCCAGCTAAAGAGTGGAGGTATGGTCCTTCCCATCCTAAAGAATAATTCTTGTGATCCCGAACAAGGTGTGAAAACTCGTTCTTCTCTTAATATGTTTAATATCTTGCTTTTATTTCTCAAATTGAACCAAAAAGTTTTAAGATGCCAAAATGATGACTTTTGGTTTAGCTATGCAAGAAGAATTAAATCAATTTGAAAGAAATAAAGTTTGGGAGTTATCCTAGGCCCTTCAGCTTCTATAATGGAACTAAATGGGTCTTTAAAAATAATGATGAAATGGAAATTCATTAGAAATAAGCTAGACTTGTAGTCAAGGTTATTGTCAAGAGAAGGATAGAATTATGAAGAAACTTTTGCACCGTTGCTGATTAGACTATTTAGAATGTTGCTTGCTTTTGCTTCTTATAAGAATTCATTTTGTATCAAATGGATGTGAAAGTGCATTTTTAAGTGTGTTATATCATGGGAGGAGTTTATGTAGAACACTTCGGGGTTTGAAAGTTTTGATTTTCCAAATCATGTTATAAGAGGCTCTTTATGGCTTAAAACAAGCTCCAAGATCTTGTATGATAGACTTAGTAATTTCTTGCTTGAGAATGGATTTAATGGTAAATTGATACTACTATTTTTATTAGACTAAAAAATGATATGCTTTTAGTACAATATATGTGGTGATATTAATTTTAGTTTATAATCCATCTTGTTGTGAGATTTTCTAAGTGTATGCATAGTGAATTGAGATGAGTATGATAGGAGAAACTTAGCTTCTTCTTGGACTCCAAATCAAACAACTCAAGGATGATATTTTCATAAGTCAAGACAAATACACAAGGGATTTCTCAAAAGGTTCAAATTCAATGAAGGTAACATCTACTAAGCTTGACAAGGATGAAAAAGGTAAGTGTGTGGATATAAAAACTTATAGAGGTATGATTGGATCTTTACTTATTTAACTACTAGTAGACCGATATTATGTTTAGTGTATGTCTTTGTGCTAGATTTCAATCTTGCTAGAATCACATTTACATGCCGTTAAAAAAATTTTAAATATTTGCTTGGTATATTGATTTGACTTATGGTATCCTAGAAATGTTGAATTTAATATGGTAGGATATTCTGATGTGGTTTGCAAGTAGTTTACTTGACCGTAAGAGTACTAGTGGGACTTGTCAATTTCTTGGTAGTTCCTTAGTTTCTTGGTTTAGTAAAAAGAAAAATTCGGTTTGCCTTATCACTACCGAAGCGGAATATATTACAGTTGCTAGTTGTTGTGCTCAAATTCTTTGGATGAAACAAACTCTTTGTGATTTTGGATTAAGTTTGATAATGTGCCTATATTTTGTGATAATACTAGTGCTATTAATTTGACTAAAAATCCTATACATCATTCTAGGACTAAGCATATTGATATTAGGCATCACTTTATTAGAGAGCATGTGCAAAATGATAATATTACTCTTGAATTTGTAGGCTCTAATAATCGATTAGCGGATATTTTTACCAAGCCTTTGATGAAGAAAACTTTTACAAAAATAGGCTTGAGCTCGATATTATTCGTTGTGATGCCTCTTGATTTTATATTTTATTTGTTAATCTTTTAGAAGGCATTTTGATAAGGGGAGATATGGAAAACATGTGTTATAATTTAGGGGGAGTTGTTGCTAAATTTATGATCATGTTTTTAAGGAAACATTTATGTTAGTTCAAATTTTTCTTAATTATTCTTTTTGATGATTCCACATGGGGAGAAATTTAAGAAAAAAATGCTATGAATTTGTTATGATTTTGATTGTATTAATTAGGGGAGAAATTTATATTTTTTATTGAATTTCAAGAATGATCTTTTTATTTATGGTGATATGTTGAATTTTATTATGTGCTACATATGGTTATATGTATTTCAAGCTATTTTTTTGAATGGGTTTTCATCATCAAAAAGGGGAAATTGTTGGCTTTTTGGCCCTTATCTTAAATTAATTAATTAATCAATCTTTTGAGATAACAAAATCAATTTTTAATTACTGAAATCTTAGTGTTTTAACATGTCCATGCGTAGAGCTCGGAATAACGATTCCAAACACTATTGAATCAATCAAATCAGAGTTAAGACGAAGACGATATGACCGGAACAAGTCTATAGAGAAAATATCGTGGTGGATGACGTGGCATAATCAGACCATTTGCATGTAACATGTGGCAGCATATTGGTTGAATGGTGGATCATTAAGAGATTAACAATATGATGAACTTTTGATTTTGGATTGATTTAAAATTAAAAAATTGAAATTAAAAAGAAATTTAAAGGAAAATAAATTTAATATAATTTTATGTTTGTGTCTAACAGCTAGTTTTTTACATATGGTATGTCTTTTACTTTTGGATTGACTTTAAAGAGAATGAATTTAAAAGAAAATGAATTAAAAGGAAAATAAATATTAATATTATTTTATGTTTGTGTCTAACGGCTAGTTTTTGACACATGATATGTTTTTTTTATTTTTTTGGATTAATTTTAAAAAGAAAATGAATTCAAAAGAAAAGAATTTAATATTATATTTTGTTTGTATCTAACGACTAGTTTAGTTTAAAATCTCCACCATTGATTTTTCTTTTCCAAAATCTAATGGTCCAAATTAATTGTGGTTTCTAAAAATTTTTCCATCTCTATATAAACCATCTTCTTCTCCAAATTTTAAACAAAAAAATTTTACATTTCATAATTATCCAAAACTCAAAAGTTCCATTGTTGCTCTCTCTAAGTTCCCAATTTTTTTTTTCTTTTCATCTTATTCTTAGAGAGTGTTATTGTATTGTGAGGATAAACTTGTTGAGTGCTTAAACTTGTAAATCCACTCTAGTGAGAGTTGTATTGTGTTCTTCGAAAATTCCAACATTTGTAATGGTTTGATCCTAAACTGTGGAAAGGATCGGGTTTGCTCTTGAACCCGTAAAAGGAGCGGTGGTGTAACGGTTGGGCTCTAATCCGTGGAAAAAGTCGGAAAGATTTTATACAAATTTTCAAGAGGCGCTTGGAGAGTAGGTCGAGTTTGACCAAACTACTATAAAAATTACGGTGTCTTCTTCTCTAACTCGTTCCTTTTTATTTTTGCAATTAATTTAAGCAATTTATTGTATGTTTTAGTTTGTTCTTATTTATTTGCTAAAATTTGATAGAATTAAATTATCACATTTTTGTCATCTTATTTGTTGCATAAATTGAATTTTTCTTATTATTTATAAAAAGTGAATTAATTAGTTTAATTGGGTTAATTTAAAACAAAGTTTAATTAAACCCTATTCACCCCCTCTAGGGTTGTCATATCGATCCAAAAGAGCAATCACTTAATGCTTACACTTGCATACGCTATTTACTAAACGATCGCTTACCTTTTACTAAGTGATCGTTTAGCGCCCGAGCTTTACTAAACGATCCTATAGACGATCGCTTAGCTTTTCCTACACGATCGTTTAGACGATTTCTTACCTTTTCCTATACGATCGTATACTTCACCTCAAACGATCAAGCATTTTGTCTATACGATAGAAGAGCCTTTCTCCCACTTGCTTGATCGTTGTATACGATCACCCTTCCTCCTCCCCTCTACCAAATCCGAACAAAGCCCACCCTTTGGATTCTCACTCCAAGAATACTGAGGGCTCTGAGTGGTGGTTTCGTTCCCGTTTCCTTCTGTTCGTGTGGAGATTGTTCGAGGTAGACGATTGGGATTTTCTGAATGATATCTTGTCGTTCCAGTTAAAGCAAGATTTACTGTCAAGAAAAAGTCTTCAACTAATATGATCTCTCGATCTCTTGTTTATTGTTCCTTTATGCATGCCAGTAATTTAGCATTGTGAATGCATATATGTATGTTTAAATGTATATGTGGAAATTCTGTCACAATGAATTAGAAAGATCCGCTTCTGCTCGTAGGTAATCTTGAATAAAAGTTCCTTCAATTGGTATCAGAACACTCGATTTCTGATATTCCAATTCATTGTTGCAAAAGAATTGCATTTACATTCTCGGTGGGTGCAGCATGTCTACGCTTTGTTTTAATTGTTAATTCATTTGTGGATGTGTAGATTAATGGAGTTTTCTGGAATGTAACCTCGGTTTGTTAAATTCTCCAGTTAATTATAAATGCCCCTACATTTTTTTGGCATAATTGACTGCTATCAAATCTGTAATTACAAAGTTAGTTTGTGTCTTGAGTCATTCATGAAGAAGTTCGGAGCAAGGGTTGTTGTTCTTCGAGGAAGAAGACGATCAAGCGTTGGTCGTGTCGTGTAGACAATGAGGTAGACGATCGTTGAGTATTGGATGCTCGATTGTCGTTTAACGAGCACACGCATTAAACAATCATATAGCTCAGTAAGCCTCATCGCTTAGTTATTGACTATACAACCGTGGAGTAAATGCGTGGTAAATCGTTTACCTTTCGCGTGCTAAGCGATCGTCTAGACGATTAGGCTTCCGACCTTGTTCTCATCTATGCGATCGTTTAACTTTCGCGCTATCGTCTAGTGTGCGCTACACGATCGTTTACTTGGAGGTATTTACTAAATGATGGGAGCTTCACCCGACAGTTTAAGACCCGGTTCGCTAGTGAACCGGTTTGCTCGGTGGAATAATGTAATAGATAGAATTTTCATTCCGATTTTTTGTTGGTTCATCCCGGTCCATTAATCCATGGTTTTATACATGCGATGTATGTTTTTTTATGTTATATGGTATGCACATATAGATAAATCTCACCTTAGGTTATGCATTAGTCATGCATATTCTCTTTGTTATAAGTGTTATGATTTAGTGGAGCATGATTTAAATTACATAAGTGCATGCTCATTCATCATATAATATCAGGGTTATATTTATGAGTGCATTATTTATTAAGTGTTATATTTATAAGCATTATAAATACCTCGTTATGTGGCATGTATGTTTTAGTTGTTTCTTTTATAAAGGTTATAAAATGAAATTAGAACTAAAATCAATAATAAAAGATTAAAGTGTAGCGAATCTATCTATAAGGGACCTTTAGTCTAAGGCGGGTTCTGTCTAGGCTGGGGTATTTAAGGTGACGACAACGGAATACCCCTACCTAGGAACCTACTTGGAAAGGTGAATTAGATAGATTTAATGCATGCATGTAAGTTAAGGACAGTCCATTAAAGAGTTTAATGTGACTACTTGAACTTATTTTATTTCAAAGAAAAAAGTTGTTTTTTTAGCAAACTTAATAAATGACTTAGATTGCACGCCCGAAATTCACTCCAAACTCTTCCATATATTGTAGATCAACATGCAAGGGAGAGAGTTGCATGAGTTGAAGCTCATGCTTGGAGAAAGACAAGGTAAAGTGAATGGCTTTTGTGTGAGCAAGTATAAACATGGATAATGGAAAACCAACTTTTTCCATTTACGTTTTGTTTTTTCTATTTTCCAATTTTATCTCAAAAATCAAAGCTTGATTTTAAAATTCCTTTTGATTTTAAAACTGAAAAATAAAATTAATTTTAAATAAAACTTAATTAATTTAATATCAAATATTAAATTCATTTTCACACATATTCACCTTTATATATTTAAATTATATTTAAATATAAATTCTCCTATTCCTTTTAATTCTCAAATTAAAGATGTAATTATATCTCATATAATTACTAATTTCCTTAATTCTAATTTGAACATTTCAAATTAACTTATCACACTATTCTAGAGCTAATCCGTTACGAGCTAGTAGGGGGACCTCGTGGACCTATAAATCATGGGCTCCAACGATCTGAGATTAATTGGCTAAACTCATTAGACCAGATAAATCCTCATTCGTTAACTAATGAGTCACTCCACTAAAGTCCATAGTTGCACTCCTCTCACTATAAATATATTATGTCCACATGATTTAACCATAATCAACAAGTCGACCCTTTACAGGTTGTTCATAATAATGGTTGGGTCGAGTATCTGTATTACCCCCGAGATTACGTCTTATTCCTCAAGTTCCTACTGATCCTCTAATGAACAACTGGTTTGTGATCCAATCACTAAACCAAATGCTCTCAGCCCAGTGAGAGGGTGGGGCTCTTGTTCAAGACCTAGATTCAGTACTTGAGAGAACAACCTTTCTCCTATCCTTAAATTAGGTAGGCATGATCCGTCTTGCACCCTATGTCTCCAACTATCTATTCGGTCTTACCCTGAAATGGGAGTCTTATTGAGCCAGCACTGTTGAGCCAACACTCACCTATGCAAATCTTAGGGCAATCCCGAATAAACAGAAGTTCATAGTTATCTCAGGATTAAGATCGAGTTACCTAGGTCATCTAAGTGAAGTAGTCAGTCTTATACAGTAAATAGCGTTATAAAGTAAGAATGACTTATTTCTTGGTCCGGTCTTATGCAAACTCATTGCATAGGACGCCTCCACTCCTCATGTCATAACATGTACGAATTAAGATCACATCGTATGTAGCACTTTAAAACCCTTTGTAATAACTACAGAGTAGGCCGAATCCAATGGCGTTACCAAAATAAGGTACCCAACCTTATTCATGTACCATAGATCATTTTGACTATTTACTCGAACACGATCCACTCTTATGTCTCCACATAAAGTTCAAGTACTCATACAATAGTCATGGGTTTTAGTTTAATGGATTTAGACTTTCATACAATTTATGAAATCAATAATAAGTATATTGATTATAGAAAATGTTTATCATTTTACAAACTGCAAGTTTTAGGACGTAAAATTCAACAAGAAGGCACTTTTAGCTATCACAGGCCCAGCAAAATACCCTGAAACACTCACATATGCAGAGAAAGAGACAAAAGAGATAAATACCTATAGAACTATTGTCTTGAATGTTACATATAGTGTTTTGAGGCAGATAGTTGATCGTCCTACTACTTATGATCTCTAGAACAAATTAAACGAGATTTATCTCAACAAAGATTTGCCTAATAAAGCTTTCTTGAGGGAAATATTTTTCACATACAAGATGGATGTTGCAAAGTCTCTCACTGATAATTTGAACGAATTTAAGAAACTGTCATCATAATTCAGATCAATAGGAGACAACATTGGGGAAGAAAATGAGGCTTTTATCTTACTTAACTCTCTACCAGAATCGTTTAAAGATGCCAAAACAACCATGAAGTATGGTAGAGAAAGAATCACTACAAAAGCAAGAATTTCAGCAGTAAGAGTCAGAGAACTAGAGTTACAGATGAGCAAGAAAGAGCATCAAAGAGGAGAAGGTTTTTTTTCAAAGGGGAAAACAAAGAACAATGGGAAAGGAAAGCATAATGGTGGTGACAAGTCTAAAATCAAGTGTCATTTTTGCCACAAACTTGGACACATGAAGAAAGACTGTTATGCCTTGAAGAGGAAGCTGAACCAACGAACAAAGGAGGAAAATAGACAGAGAAAACTGTGGGGGAAAATTCCCTTGTATATTCAGATGACTTGGCAGCAACTGAAGAGTGTGGTGAGTAGAATTCTATGGAGACTTAAGATTGGGTGATAGATTCTAGTTGTTCTGTCCATATGACACCATCTAAAGGGTGGTTTTGTACCTACAAAAAGTGGGATGGAGGGCTGATCTACATGGGAAATAACAATACCTGCAGAGCTGTTCGAATTGGGTATGTTTCCTTGAAGATACAAGATGGTTTAGTGAAGTTGATCGGGAATGTGAGGCATGTTCCTACATTGAAAAGAAATCTCCTATCATTGGGGATGTTTGACTCCATTGGCTATGAATACAGAGGAGTTTGAGGCACCTTTGAGATAATTAAAGACTCAAAAGTAGTGTTGGTGGCAACCAAAGTTAATGGCTTGTATGTCATTAAGGATGTGCAAATGGCACATTTAGCCTTGATGGCTACAGATGAAGAACCCACAGAAGATGAGTTATGGCACAAGAGCCTATCTCATATTAGTGTGAAAGGGCTGCAAGTTCTCTCAAAATAGGGGATTTTGTCTAAAGGTGTTGGAGACAACTTGAAGTTTTGTGAACATTGCATCCTTGGCAAGACAACAAGGCAAGACTTCCCTAAAGGACAACATACTTCCAAAGAGATACTTGAATATGTACATTCTGACCTATAGGGTCCAGCACACTCTCATTCATTAAGTGGAGCAAGGTACTTCCTTTCCTTTGTTGATGGTTATTCAAGAAAGAGTTGGGTTTATTTTCTAAAAACCAAAGATGAAGTGTTTGGGAGATTCAAAGAATGGAAAACCTTGATTGAAAAGAAAACCTCTAAACATATTAAACACTTAAGAACTGACAATACTTTAGAGTTTTGTGAAGATGAGTTCAACTTGTTTTGCAGGGAAAATGGTATTGTGAGGCATAGAACAATGAGGTATACACCTCAACAAAATGGAGTTGTTGAAAGACTGAAAAGAACAATGCTTGAAAAGGTGAGATGTCAACTGTTCAATGCTCTTTTACTTGAGAAATATTGGGCAGAGGCAGTGTCCTACACAATCTACACTCTAAATAGGTGTCCACATCAATCCATTGAGCTGAAAACTCCAGAAGAAAGGTGGACAGAAAAGCCTCCCAACCTGGAACACTTGAAGGTGTTTGGGTGTGTAGGGTATGTGCATCAAAGCCAAGGTAAGTTGAAACCTAGGTCTGTCAAATGCATGTTTCTAGGTTTTGCACCTGGAGTGAAAGGATATAGACTATGGCATCTTATTGAGAAGAGATGTATTAACAATAGAGATGTTGTGTTCAGAGAAAATAAAATGTTTATCATGTCAGAGCAAAAATCTACATCTATGTCTAAGAACAGCAACACAAGGTTTGAGGTGGAGCCTCAGAATGATCAAGGAGCTTCTACTTCTTCACAAAATTTAGAAGTTGAAAGTGATGATACTGCTGAGACAAGTGAACTTGCGTCAAGTGAACAAGTAGAGACACGTGGATATTTAAAAAATTATTCCTTAGCAAGGGACAAAACTAGGAGAACCATTGTGTCCCCTGCAAGATATCTACAATCTGACTTTGCTAGTGTTGCTTTGAGTGCTGCCATTTCATTAAGCAACAATGAACCCACCAATTTTGAGGAACCAACTAACAGCCCTGATACTAGACAGTGGATTGAGGCAATGAGTGATGAAATGAGGTCTCTCAACCTAAATGATACCTGAAAACTAGTACTTTTGCCTAAAAGGTACAAACCTATTTCATGTAAGTGGATATATAAGTTCAAAGAAGAAATTCCAGGGGTGCAAAAGTCTAGATTCAAGGCAAGACTTGTTGCAAAAGGGTTCACACAAAAGGAAGGGATTGACTACACAAAGTTCTTTTCTCCTATTGTGAAACATACGTCCATTAGACTACTACTCTCCTTAGTTGTTCAAAAGGACTTGGAGTTAGACCAATTGGATGTGAAGACAGCTTTCTTATATGGATTGTTGAATGAAACCATTTACATGAAGCAACCTCAAGGGTATGTGAAGAAAGGAGAAGAAGACTTGATGTGTCTATTAAATGAATCAATTTATGGTCTCAAGCAGTCATCAAGGTGTTGGTATGACAGATTTGATGAGGTGATCTCTAAAATGGGATTCAAGAGAAGCTCCTATGATTGGTGTGTGTATACCAACTCTAAAAGATTCAAAGAACCAGTATATCTACTCCTTTATCTAGATGATATATTGTTGGCTAGAAAAACCAAAGAAGAGTTGGGGCAAGTCAAGGGTATGTTATTGGCTAGAAAAACTAAAGAAAGAGTTTAACATGAAAGATCTAGGGGAATCTAGAAGGATTCTTGGCATTGAAATTGACAGACACGGAAAGCAAGAAAGATTGTATGTGAGCAAGCTAAATAGTGTGGAAAAATACTTCAGAGGTTCAAAATGGATGGTGTTAAGCCTATTGGCACTCCACTTGCACCTCATTTTAAATCTCAGCTGCAAACAGTCCTAAAAGTACTAACGAGGATCACATTAACCATATGAAGGTTGTTCCCTATTCACAGATAGTGGGGTCTTTGATGTATTTAATGACATCGGCTAGAACAGAATTGTCCTATGCTACAAGTTTATTTAGTAGATATATGGCTAACCCTAGTAAACAACATTGGGAAGCAGTTAAATGGATACTAAGGTATCTTTGTTCATCAAAGAAAGCACGAATCTTATACAGACAGAATGACCCATCCAATGATGAAATGTATGGTTATGTTGATGCTGATTATGTAGGGGATCTGGATAGGAAGCGCTCACTATCTGGAATTGTTTTCCTATGTGAAAACAATCTAATAAGTTGGAAGGCAAGTTTACAAACTGTTGTGGCCCTTTTCACAATAGAAATTGAGTTTATAGCTCTATCTGAGGTTGTCAAAGAAAGTTTGTGGCTGAAGGGATTACTAAACAATTTCAGCATTACACAAAAAAAAGTGAGAATATATTGTGACAACCAGAGCACAATCTATTTGTCTAAAAACCAACAGTTTCACAGCAGAACCAAGCACATTGACATGAAGTACCACTTTATCAGACAGGAGATTGAGAAAGGGAAAGTTGAGGTAGTAAAGATACATACCTCAGACTTTGCAGGTGATATGTTAACCAAGACAGTTCCTTAAAGCAAGCGTGGTCGTTACTTGGACCTCCTTGGGTTTGAGTTACCTAAAAAAGATTAGCTAAGATCAGCTCAACAAGAGAAAAGGGAAAGGTACTCTGGATGTTTACAAAGGTGGAGATTGTTACAGAAAGAACTGAGACAAAAGAAGTTGCAGTAAGTTGATTGTTGTCATCTCTTTCTGTTTTGTCTGTTGTAACCACCAAAGCTTCTTCATTGAAAATGAGCGCCTGTATAAAAAGAAAACAAATGAGAGAATAATGAGAATGAGAGAGAGCAAGGCATTCATTATGTAAAGAAGTTTAAAGAATAAGTAATAAAAGAGACCCTCCCGATTTGCACAGTGGACGTAGGCCTTTGGTAACCACTTAAATACTTGTGTTATTTCTTTCTTTCTCTACGATCATCTAGCTTTTACTTAAATATCGTATACACGATCGTTTAGTTCCTCTTAAATCGTTTACACAATCGTCTAGCTCCGCGTTGCATCGTCTATACGATCGTCTAGTTCCTCAGTTGTCGTCTATACGATCGTTTAGTTCTATTCAACTATCGCCTACACAATCGTCTAGTGCTTTTTTATATCGTTTACATAATTGAACTATCGTCTAGTCCCTCAAAGCTTCGTCTACACGATTGAGCTGCATTCAAGTAAACGATTGAAGAGTTTTGAAGCTTAAAGTATACAGTCTTCCCTGTGCCTTAAAGAGAAGTTAACCATTAATGCTGAGTAGTTTGGGCCTGCTAATAAGGAAATCATAGTTATCTGGGGCAACAATTGTACTATTAAATATAATAGACTTCGATATATATAACGTTGAAGAAATTCAAGCAAATAACTTTTCGATTGAGAATGTACATCTCAACCGATTAAACTATACTTAACTTTAATAAGACGTTTTAAAATTATTTCATCTTTATTTATTATAAGTACAACGTATGTGGATGAAAGAGAACAAGTGATTAAACATAACAAAGGGAGAGGGTAGTTGGAAGAGTTAAATTTACGATTTAAGTTAGTTGAAGAGAAAGTTTCAAGAGATGGCCTATAAATAAAGTTGGGGAAGAGAAGGGTTATTGTGTGTGTTTGTGTGGGTGGAAATAAATGAAATGGAAAGTGGCAAAAGAGAAGAAAGATTGAAGATAGGGATTTCTACATAAAAGGCCTAAAGAATAGGCACATATTACGTTAATATTTTGAACATTTCATTTTTTTACACACAAAAAAAAAAAAAAAAAAAAAACTTCTTGGTCTCCCTATTTTCACTAATATCAATGGCTATCTACAATTTAGTCCTCACCTCGTTATATATATATTTATATATTTATTTATCTCTCCTTCATGCATACTCTCTCTCCCCATGCATACTCTTTCATGTATATTCTTTCTCCCTCATGCATATTCTCTCTCCCCTATGCATATATTCTCTCTCCCCAATAATATATTTCATATATTCTCTCCCCCATAATCCACACTCATTTCTTCCTCTTCCTTCTCTTTTTTCCTTCTGGCGGTGTGAGTTGCAAGTGGTAGACGACGGCGTGAGACAAATTGATGACTCAACACGAGATGACACGAACAACTTGGGATGAATCGATGGCGCAGACGGCATGGGACGAATCGCCGGTGACGAGTTGAGCAGATTCAATCGATGGCATGGCGAGCAAGCAAATCCGATCGACGACGACGGGGAGAGAGATCCGTGACGGCCATGGCTGAAGAAGAAGAAGAGATGAAGATGGAGTGTTATGTATTATAAACCCTCATATAAAGATAAACTTTATTTTTTTCCTATTTTTATATATACAATGATATATATGTATTTTTTAGCTTTTGTAGGAAATTTGATATATATTGTGGTATATATATTCGTTTATTTGATATAAACGAGTGTTTTTTTTTATTTAAACTTATTGTATTATGATATATATACTGTGGTGTAAATGAACTCTATGAAGATTTATATACTATGGTATATTTCATATATTGGTTAGAATATTTTCAAATACCTAACAAAATGTTCTAAGGTATATTTAAAATAACCATTAATCCGTTAAAAAAAATCAATAAATTGATATGTGAAACCAACGTAAATAGAAAATAAAATTTCATTAAATACATTTTCTTTCCAAATTGGAAAATAGAAAAAAAATTAAAATAAATGCATTTTCTCTCTCCAATTGATAAATGAGAAAAACTATATTGAATGCATTTTCTCTCTTTATAATAAATGTATTTTTTTCTCTCTATCATTAAAGTAGCTTCAAAATATGAAAAATAATATATAAAACGAATATAAATAAATATAAAAAATGATAAAATTATCCAAAAATAATACTAAAAGACCTTTTTGAAAAAAATCAAATATAAAAATATTTATGAAAATATATGAGCAAAAATAGGCTTAAGTAAAAATACCTCGAAGATGATAGATATTATGCCATGGATTTAGAACCAACGAAGTTTTCTTAGAAAGCAACTCAGCAAATGGGATCCTTCCGTTTTGGCTCATTTTGACATTGTATATTATACTATATATCATCTCTAAACCTCTCAAACCCTTTCAATATATATATATACTAGTATATATATATATTGCTTTATAGATTTTGATAAATTACTATAAATTAGTATTTCTATTTAGATGTGACATGTATTAGATTCTATTTGAAGAAAATATCTCATCTTTCTTTGTCTTAGTACATAACTTAATTTGTGGGTTAAATTGATAGTTTTTTCTGTCTCCTTCTCGAAAGCAATTTTTGTGAAAATTTTCAATTTTTTTAAGATTTAGGGTTAGGTATGAAACATCATCTTTATTTTGAGGCCTAGTGTATTAATTTTCTATTTTTTAAAAAACTTTGTTTGAGACTTTGAGTATGTTGTTTCTCTCTTTTTTTCTTCTTTTTCCTTTTTTTTTTTTATAATATATGAATTAGAAAAATAATATTTCTGAGTACAAGTTTTATATCAGTCGAGTGTACTCATTTTCTAAATCTGACGGTTGACTCTCTATTTGAGAGAGTGTGTATATATATTTGTTTATATATTTGATTCTTTTGGCTAGGTCCATTGTTAGGATCATTATTCATTTATGTGGTAAGCTTATTATTTAGTTCATCATAATCTTTTTAATTTAATTTTAAGAAACAATCAATTTTATATCTGTTCAATTTCAGCATCATGATGAAAATATAAATTTTAGCTAAAGCAAGCAGTTAATGGTATATAATAATTAGAGTAATTGTTTTAAATGGTAAAATGGTTGGAAATGTTTTTAAGGGAAGCAAAATGTCACTGTCTATCGGTGATAGACTGCGATAGATATCTACTAGTGGGCGATAGACTGCAATAGATATTTTACTATATTTATAAATATTTTGGTTCATTTTATTATATTTGAAAACAGTCCTAATAATTATTATTAATTGTATATTTAAACAGGATTTTCCAGATGGCATATTTCCAGCAGAGGAAAGTCAGAGATTGAAGGATATTTTCCAACTCCTTATTTTGAATGGTTTCAATTTAATATAATTAAATTAAATTTTTTTAAATATTTCAATATATATATATAAAAAGACAGAAAATGATATATATTTGACTTAAAACCTGACAGGATTTCACACAACACACAAACTTGGAACAATGCAGATTTTTCTCAGGTAGGTTTATTTAATTTTTTTTTATTGAGATTTGAACTTTCGACTTCAATAGAATGAATAATATGGGAATTATTATATTCATTTTAACTTTTAATTTCTAAAATTGAAAAGATATTTAGAATATAGTTCATAAGTAGGATTAAGATGAATATAATTAAAAAGGAAGAAGAAGTTCTTCGATAAATATGAAAAGTAAAAAAAATTGAAAGATAGAATTACTTGATAAATGTATAAATTTCAATAGTTCTTACGATTGAAGTCGGGTTGTTTACATCAACTTAAGAAATTAGTGGCCAAACGGCCCTATAGTGATAGAAAAGGTAATTGAAAGATTATAATAAACTTTACTAAATTATTTTTGAACAATCAAGTCAGTAGAATTTGGGTAACAAGAAAAATGTCAACGTGAGATTAGCTAAACGGTAATTGACATAACTTTCTTTTCTTGAGATTGAAAACCCGAACTCTCATTGTCACAATTATTGTACTAAAAGAAAAAAGTAATAAGAAAACTTGTCTGATAAGACTATGTCAAAATTTATTAAAATTTGAGAGACTAGTCGACATGAAAATGATATTAACCATCATTAGTTTAGTATTATCTACCTTTTTAAAGGTCATAAATCACCATCCATAAAACCCCTAAAATTTAGATATCGAATTAGAAATTAGAATCATTAGATAATTAACACCTTCGTAAATAAATTATAAATGCATTTTAAGGGTTTATTTTATTACTATTATTATTAGTTCTATTTTAAAGTTTATATAAGGTGGACTAATTAAAATTTTAATCTTTATTCAGGGCGCCGCATTGTCAGCACTCTGGTTGGGTTACCAAGTACAGGCACAGATTATTAATATAAGTAATAAAAAAAAATTATTTCAAATAATAAAATTGTTGAAAATATTTACAAGATATAGAGAAATTTTAGAATTATCAATTATAGACGTTGATAGACATTGATTGACTTCTATCAGTGTCTATCAATGTCAGTGATAGCACTAGTGGAAGTCTATCAACGTATATCATTGATAGTTTTAAATTTTTACTATATTTTGTAAATATTTTGATTTATTTTTCTATATTTGAAAACATCCGTAAAAAATAGGGTTGCTTTTAAATAAAGAAAAATGCTAAAAGTATTTTCAAAAATAGTAAAATTTCACTGTCCAATGATGCCGATAGATTTTGATAGATATTAATAAATATCTATTAGTATCCATAATTAATAAATAGTAACATTTTGCTATATTTGAAAATATTTTAAACAATTTACTATTTAAAATAATTACCCTAAAAAATAGATTAAATTATTAAAAAAACTTTGAAAAATAGTTCAAAAATACCATTCTCGTTAGTTTTGGATGGAAACCATTTAAAGTTTTGTTTCAAAAATATTTCTCAAAAGTTCCAAAAATATACTTAAACTAAAAAAAAAAAAATCAAAAATATCATAAAGAGGGTATTGGAGGAGTGAGGAGAGAAAAAAGGAGAAAACAAAGAAGTAAGACGATTTTTTTTCGCATTTTTAAATTTTTTTAAAGTTTAAGGGTATTTTTTAAACGTTCAAAATTTAAAGGTATTTTTGACACAAAAAAATAACACTTTGATCTAAAACTAACGGTAAAGATACTTTTAACTCATTTTAGGAGTTTAAGGATATTTTTAAAATTTTTGAAAATTCAAAAATATTTTTATACAAAATATAAAATGTAAAGATATTTTGTATAATTTAATCTAAAAAAATGTTGCAAAAGTTGTAATTATAACGATGATATTAGAAAATGTAAGTCAAGTGAATGATTGCAAAGTCAAATAAGTTGTACATCAATGATGGTTTTACATATTGATAACTTTTGCTGAATTCAACCAAAATCGATGACATTTTTTATTAAAAAAATAGAAAATTTATTTTAAATAATAAAATTGCTAAAACTATTTACATATAGCAGCAAAATATAAAAAAAAAACAACTATAATAGTCTATCATGATCTATCGTGTATAGACGATAAAATTTTGCTATATTTTTAAATACGTTGGTTTTTTTTTCTATATTTAAAAACAGTCTAAAAAATAATACATTATTTACAATTACTTCGCATATCATATTTGTAGAAATTACCTTTACGAAAATTGCATGTATACAAATTAGGGGTGGAAACGGTTCGATTCGATTC
>NC_052359.1:72498207-72527644 GCF_009727055.1 Benincasa hispida | reverse complement strand
CCACTAAAACCTTTTTTTATTATTTGGAGCCGCTAAAACTTTTTTCTAGTTAAATATCTACTTCTGATTTTTTTTTTAAAAAAAAATAATTCTCTAAGTTTATGTTAGTATAAGTTTATGTTGTTAGCGATTTATTAGATGTAACACTTATGCAACATGCTAATTTTATTATATAAGAATTGTGTATACTCGAGATTGGCTTTGTTGCATGATATTTATATAATATATACAAAATTGAATATTGATAGGAGGGGCCTATTAATAAGATGTGAAATTTCAAGTTTAAGGACATTAAAAACTTTTTAGTGTATCCATCCTAAAAATTTAGGGTCAAACTAAAATAATTTTTTTTAATGAAGTAAATAGTAAACTACCCAATAGTATATTTTAGTTTATTTCTAAAAATACAGTGTTTTAATTTTACTTGTATCATTGAAGTGAGTATATTTTAATAGTGATTAATATATATTTTTTTTTAATGTCAAAAGTTCAATCGTCATCTTTGTAATTTTTGTATTGATAAAAATTTTGCCTGTATATTATAAAAAACTCCTTAATAATATAAAGATGTATTCAATTTAACTTTTCGAATCTTAATTTTGAAAATAAGTCATTTTGGAAAAAATTGAAGTGTTTGGCAACAGATTAAAATTGCTTTTAGAACACTTTTAAATGGTACTTAACAATTCTCATCAAGAGAGTTTAAATACAAAATAATTTTTTTCAAAACAAAAATACTTTTTTCACTAGTCAATCTAAACAAATCCTAAGTCAATTCAATAACAATTACTTATCTACTTCATTGCTAATTAATCAAATAATTAGGTTAATGAATCTATGGCTAAATTATTATGGATGGAGCTAAATTTTCGTTTCCTTTTATACGTTCTTGATACAATATTGATGACTTAGAGCATATTGTTTAATAGATCAAAACACTAATAACCTGTTTTAAAGTTTGCAACTTCAAGATTTCTCTCCCATATATGTGTGAGTATGCAATTTGTTTCTAGATAGAGTCAAAGTAAATCGCCATCAATTTGAGCAAATAAGACATATATTTTCGATCAAGAGATCAATAATTCAACTCCCACCTCCACACATAGATTGTTCAAACTTACAAAATAAAAGTCAAAAGCAAATCTATATAATGTCTAACAACAACAATAAATGAACATAAATAAAGGGATCTATTGTCCCTAACAAATGATATTAAGCTTATTCTTTAAACCTAGCCATAACAAAAAAAAACCATATAAAAATGGGTGTGACAAGACAATGTGTTCTATAATTAAATATACATAGAAAAGAGTTGAGCATAAACTAAAATAGTAAGCTAAAATTCAACATGTTTGAGACATAATGTTAGAGGTGTATAGATTAGTACAACCTATTGTATGAGAAGTTTTGGTGGCCCTTCAATTATTCTAGAGTGTAGAATATTTTAGTAGTACATGGACAAATTAAAGTTGTGCAATAATAATAACCATGAGGAGAATTACAAATAACAAATAAAAATAGAGTAAATATCAAGAAACTAACAAGTAAATAATTAGGTTGAGGTACGGGTATTTCGTCCTCTTTAAGAAAATTATTCAAGTCATCTACAGTGTGTATTGTGTTTCTCTCAACAGATATTCTTTCACCTATTTTCTTTAAGATATAACAACTCAACTAAGACGGTGTAACTCAAACTAGTCTGCACTGAAAGTTTGAACTCAAAGCTCCACAACTAAAAACACCTTCTTTTTGTGTAGTGATATTCTAAAGGTAAAATTCACAACAATTTAGGCTTTGAGTAGATGATATGTCACTAGAAAAATGATGTATTCTCGATATATAACGATTAATTAAGTATTAAGTACCCTATTATCATATAATTAATAAAGTAAAATTTTTATGATGTAGTTAATAAATCTGAGGGAACAAGAAAGCGAAAATTTAGCCTATTTTTCCAAAAGCAAAGTGATTAAACATATCCCCTTTGCTGGTTGATAAAGGGAGGATAGTATAGCTGGATTATTTGTGTCTAACCTAAGCTACCCCCTAAAACATATTCAAGTGGGTAATATCATTAAGAATGAACAACCCTCTTCTCTAGCTTCTAAATGATTAACTTGCTTGAATTAATATCAATATGTATGCAACTTGGTTATTCCCTATTTTTACCATGTATTATTTCTTTAAGTCAATTTCAAAGCCTACAGTCTTTTAAAGTAACAATACATAGCTTCAACCTTTAGTATTCTGTATATAGAATACGTTTTTTTAGTCTGAGATGTCTTTCGTTGAAACCAGAAGTCAAAATCTAGAAGTTTAAGGCAAAAGTTGACAACAATATTTTGTATATATCATTGTAGAGATATGAGGAAGTCACATATCCAAACAACATATACTAGTTTTTTTTTCTTTTTTAATTGTAGTACTAAACAATATATCCATTGGTGTGAGTTTTTCTCTCTTTCTTTCTTTCTTTTTTTTTATTTTTTTTTTTTTTGTAAAATTGGAAATAAAGTATTGATATAATTAAATTTACCATAATAAGTTTTTTGGTTGATTCATAATTTAACATGATATTAAAACAAAAAGTATGTGTTCAAACTCTTTTATGAAGTTTATGCTCACAAATGAGTAAAATGTTAAAGTGCTGATATAATTAAATTTACTTTAACCCTTTTGAATTGTTTGATAAATTTAAGAAAGAGAAAATTTACTTATGCTTAGACCTTAAAATAGTTAATATACCATACAATTTGAAGATATGGAGATACTCATCATTATTATAACCTAGTTAATCAAGCTTTCAAAACTTTTGAAAATTTAAAGAAAGAAATAAAATATGATGGACATAATTAGAAAGTCTAAAAGTTCCTTGGGGTAAATGCTATTTTACTTTATTTTGCTTCAAAGTTTTGACTTTTTTAATCTTACTTTCAGTTTTTCCCCCAATTTTTGCCATCAATGAAGCAGTTAGAATTCAACACTTAAAAGCTCACTGAATTTGTTGTCAAATTTAAAAGGTTTTGAAAATTGTAAGGATGTTTGGACACATTCAAAAGAATAGAACATTAATTAATTTTTTTTTTCTTTTTTTAAAAAAAAACTAGATTGATTGAATTTTAAGTGGTGCAAAATACTAAACGATAAACTTAGTAAGTTTAAATACTTAAAAACCAATAAAATTAATCCTATGTAATTATGATAAATGCCAAAAAGAGTTTAGCTTGACTAATATAAGTGTATGCTGACCAAGAGGTCCGTTGACTGTGATTCAAATCTCCACCTATATTTGTCCTAAAAAAAAGTAATTAAGATAATATTTGAATGTTAATCAAGCTTAGCTCGGTGTTTAAAGATAACAACTACGATTTTAAAGGTAGATGTTGAATATCAAGATCAACACAAATTATATGTAAGTTAAGTTACACATATCTTGAACTTATTTCTAGTTGCCTATCGAGTTATACTTAATTCACTTTAAATCATCAATTTGTTTTTATTAAAAAAAAAATTCAAAGTTATTCCAAACATATTATAAGTAAATATTTAATGTAAATTTAATATTATTTAATCTTGATAATATTTAGATTCAATTACAAGTTCAGTATCTAAACTTTTAAGAATAATGATTATATATATAAAATAAAAAAAAAGTTAAGAATAAGAGTACCTATAGAACTCTAAAATTTAAAAGTGATAAGTAAATTCTTGAACTTTTACCTTTGTGAACATTATCACATTCTACATTTTTATACTATTCACGAACTTATATTAGACACAACGTTGAATTATATCTCATTAGACTTCAATATTATATCTCACGGGTTATGAATTTAAAAACATTTTGAATATAAATTTAAAAGTTCATTGATTAAACCTACAATTTTTTAAAATGATATTTAATTAAATACTTGCATAATTGATATATCAATTTTTTTTAAAAAAAAAAAATTCAACCATCACAATTTTGAATACAATCACAGAATTGTAGGTTTAATCAATGACTTTCAAATTTATATTCAAAATGTTTTTAAGTTCATAGCCCCTAAGATATAAAATTGAAAGACTTATGGTCTAATAAGATATAATTCAATATTGTATCTAATATAAGTTTGTGATTAGTATAAAGATGTAGAATGTGATGTTCATAAAGGTAAAAGTTCGAGAATCTACTTATCACTTTTAAATTTCAGAGTTCCATTAGGTTAAGAGTTCTTTTTTATTTAATAACTATTCTTAAAAGTTTAGAAATTGAAATTGTAATTGAATCTAAATATTACCGAGATTAAATAATATTAAATTTACATGAAATAATTACTTATAATATGATTGGAATAACTTTGGAAAAAAAAGATATTTTTTAAAGGTATTCGTGGCTTAACTTACAATTTGTGTTAGAGAGACTAAGAGATCTTTGGTGGGAATTTTCCACCTCTGTTGTACTAAATAAATAATAATATATGTAATAAGAAATATAAATATATTCAAAATTGATAGAAAATCTGTGAATATAATGCAACCAAACAAAGTTCTCATTTAAAATAATTTGGGAAAAATGTAAGATGTAATAACATTTCTTTTAAAAATATATTCTTTTTCTAAAAACTATTTAAATTAGAAGCTTAATTGTTACCTAATTTACAAAAGGTTTTAGGATTAAAAGTGAAACAAAAGAAAGTACAAAGAGGTTATGAAATGCGACTAATTAATCAACCTCTAGGATGTAATGTTGTGCATGCATATGTTTTATTTTGGATAATCGTTTTAAATGACAAAATTGTTAGAAATATTTTTAAATATAACAAAATATATGATAGACAATGATAGACATCTATTAATATCAGTGATAGATATTGATCTTGATAGACAAAGATATTTTGCTACATTTATAAATAAGTTCACTTAATTTCATAATTTAATTAAAGGATTCTATTTTCAGATGCATTAAAATAATATATAATTAATAATTAGATTAATTTAGTAAGAATGTAATAACATTCTCGTCTTTACAACATATCATAATTGACTTGTAAAAAAAAATATCTTTATAACACTTGTCAAAGTAAAAATCGACTTATCGACTTTTAAAATGGTAATTGATATCTTTAGGCCTAAAATTTAAAGGGGTGACATATACTCTCTAATCTTATTGGTGCATTTGTATCCATATTATCCGATAATCTTCTCTAATAATAAAACTGTTATCCCCCTCTGCTCGTAAATGTAGCTAACACGTATTTGATAAACCATATAAACTTTTGTTGTGATCTTTACTGTTTACATTTTCTCACTCCCTTTGCTTGACGATTTTGTTTCTATCATAACACTTTACTTACTAATCTATGTTTGAATTAACAAACACTTTTACTTCGTATGTATTTTCATTTGATTTTTTCTTAATTTCACGCAATATCAAATATCTAAGAACCCATTTGGATTGACTAAAGGAAAAAGTTTTTTTTTTTTGAAAAAAATTATTTTTATTTAAACAAATTTTATAAAAACTGATTAGAAGATATTGAATGGTTGTCAAACACTCAAATTTCTTTCAAAATGACTTATTTTTTAAATTAAACTTTTGAAAATATATTCCAAACACAAAGTAACTCAATCATTAAGACCTAGGTGCTTTTTAAATAACTGCACTACATTATTATCTTAAAATAAGTAAAATAAATATCATGTGGTTTTCATTTTTTAAGTACTAGCTGTTGAAATGGCTGGTAAAGCATTTAATTAGACTTCGTCGGATAACCATTTGATTTTTTTTTAATTAGGTTAATAAACACTACATCTACTTATTATGTAATCTACTTTTTATAAGTGTTTTAAAAAATCAACAAAAATTTTGAAAACTAAAAAGAATAATTTTTAAAAGTTTTCTTTTTAATTCGATTAAGAATTTCCATATTTATTTAGAAAAATGAAAACTATCGAAGAGAAATGACGTGGAAATACGCACAATTATAAAATTTAGAATACCAAAAATCAATAATTATCGAACCGGCTTTAATTTATACAATTTTTTCGTAACTACAAACTAATTAATATTAATTAAAATTAACCTCAAGGAATTTTAGTGATCTCTAGCTTACATTCAAAAGTTTTCTTTTTCCCTAAAATAGTATAAAAATAAAAGTAGAAAACTATTTTATTAGTAATAGAAGCTTTTTACTCTTACCAAACTTCAATTTTATTTATTTATTTATTTATTTATTTTTGGAATATTTAGAAGGCAATTGGTACTTTCGTAAAGATTTCTTACGAAATAAGAGAGATTTAACGGTAGGAAAAAGAGAGATTTTATTCAGAACATTAATTATTGCTACCATAGGCTTAATCATTTTGTTTCTTACATAACCTTTCTCTCTCTCCCTCTCTCTCTCTACATTCAAAACTTAAAAATCTACCAAACCAAAATTTTAACTAATTAATTTAATGGTAAATTTAGGAAAGTGAAAAGTATATAAATTAATGGATGGTTAATTTTTGGCTAAATTATTAAAAATACCTAAAATTATGGGATTAGTTTTAATTATACCAATTATTTTTCTAACTTTCATTTTAATTTTTGAAATTTAAACTTTGTTTTTTTAATAATTTTGTAAGCTTTTACTATTAAATTCATAGACAAAAAAGTTTGTATCTACTTTATGTGAATAAATTTAAATATATATAGAGAAAAAATTACAGTAATTACATTTGATAGCACTTTAAGGGATAATAATTAAATATTATATAGAAACATTTTAAAGAATTGCAAATATAGCAATATCTATTATTGATAGACTTTTATTAGTGATATGGTTTATCATGGATAGACTTCGACTGAAAAATCTAATTTTTGCTATCTCTGTAAATTTTTTTGTATTGTCTTATATCTGTACATATTTTGGATCTGATTGCTATATTTGCAACTCTTCCAAAAAAAAATTACAACAATATGTGAGATGCATCTATGAACCATACGTGTCATTGGCTTATTCCTTTCAACCAAACACCCCTCATTTTTTGTTCTTTCTTTTTTCTTTTTTCTTTTTCTTTCCTAACTTTAACCCTAAGCAAAATACTCAAGGACTATTTTGAAGAAAAAAAAAATCAAAGTTTAAAAATTAAAATTTTAAAGGTATAATTGAAACCAATTCTTTATTAACTGCATAAGTGCTTTTTTCAATACGATACGTGTACAACTAGTGATTTTATACCTCTTCTCGAATTTCTACAACTTCCATTCTTTAAAGCTTCAAAACGTGCTGTTTATGGTAGCTTTTTGAGAAACTTAAAGTTTTCCAAATATGTACTATAATGGTTTTGGGGGATAGTGTGTGTATATATTAATATAATATAATTTATGATTATAATAAAATTATGAACTTAACGTATAAATTTATCACAATCATTTAATTGAATCTTGTTTTCCCCCTCTTAAATTCTAGTGTATGTGTCTATTTACTTATTGTACTAATTTAAAATGTTCTTAATTGGCCTCTTAATTTTAATGATTATTTCTCTTTAGTTTTTGTAATTTGAAAAGTTGAGAATGGGTTATCAAGGTTTTATTTCTTATCACTAATGATTTCGTGTGGTTAGTTGTTTAGTTCTAACGTTGATGTGAGGTAAACTTGAGCATAACTCAACTGATTAAGATATATGTTGCTCTCAATTAAAGAGGTTGAGTCTATAAATCCTCCCATCATCGAATGTTGTATTGAACTAAAACTAACAATTATTATGATATATTGAATGCATTATTTAAATAGATTAAATTACAAATTCAGTCTCTTAATTTTTAAGTCGGTGTCTATTCGGTATATGGATTTCAACGAATGCCTAATAAGTCTTCGAACTTTTAATTTTGTATTCGTTAAATCCCTAAACTTTGAAAAGTCTAATACATCCCTAAATTCATAATAGATCTCTAGATTATAATTTTTTTGTCTAATACATCTTTTATGGTTGTTTTCAAATATAGAAAAATGAACCAATATTTATAAATATAGTAAAATCTCACTATTTACTGCGATAGACCATTATATCTATCGCAGATAAAATGTGATATTTTGCTATTATTTACAAATATTTTCAGCAATTTTATCATTAAAAATAATTTTCCTTTTTTAATATTTACGAACCTATTAAATACAAAATTCAAAATTTAGAGTCTTGTTAGACATAAAAAAAAAAAAAAAAAAAAAAAAAAAAAGAATTGTCTAAACTTGTAATTTAACTACCTGAATATTATACTTCAAATTAATTTGCACATGCTTTAAATAATACAAAATTAATATATTACAAGAAAACTTCTCCTTCTCAGCCTACTAAGCTTCTACAATAAAACTTTTAAAGTACAATGACGAAATTAAAATAACTACTTTTTTTTTTTCCAAAGTCACACGCGTGAATGATTAATGATGCCTATTAGAAAGAAAGTTTTTTAAGTAGATTGACCAAAATTTGATAACTATTAAGAGTATATGGATTCCACTTGTAATTTAACCCTATTTATTAATTATTTATACCCACAAAAGTTTTAATATAAAGGTCTCTAGTTTATGTCAAAAATGAGTTCATAATGGTAATTGGCATGTTCTTCGAAAGTTCGATCTCTCATCTACTTGAAGTTTTTGTACTAAAAAAAAGTCTCTAGTAAATCGATGCATATCTAGAATATTTGCTAACAAATTAACAGTATTGATTCATTCATATACTACTCAATTCGAGCTATCTAGGGGTTTCGTCCTTGAAACTAACTCAAGACTCCAAAGCTAGGAAAAGAAACGGAAAAAATAGAAAGAAAGAAAGAAAATATTAAATTACAATTTTAGTTCATGAATTTTGTGATTTATGTTTGTTTGGTCCATATTTTTAAACAAGTTACTAGGGAAGAGAGATCAGAAGGTGCACAGAATATCTCAACTAAGTTGACACATCCTTAACACTCTTATCATACCCCAATACCATAGTGATGTATTCATTAAAAAAGGAGACTATTTACCAGGAGAGCTAGAGATCAGCTCATATAAAAGAGAAAGCAGAAAAAGGCTAGAGAAAAAGTCTTCTAGTTCAGAGCAATAGTAGAGACATCATGGTTGTAAAATAGGGGAGATTTAGTACTTCGTAGAGTAGCCAACAAAATAATGTCATCTCACAGATAGGAGTGTTGTTTTTCAACGTCTTAGAAAATTCGTCTGTTCTTTTCAAGCCACAAGCACCAAAGAGTTGTCGTAATAATGTTTCCTCATACAGTTCTAGTTTATGTTCATTTTCAGTTGCAAAAGGTGCTCAAGAAGAGAGATTGTGGGATGAGCATGTTGTATAAAGGTGTTTGTTTGGTCCATAATTTTTCTATGATTAAAGAATCTACTAACTAGGCTCAAAATTGAAAATTTATGGTTCTATTAGAGATAAAATTTGAATAAGGCCATGTTTACTGCTCCGTGATCAAAATTATTGCAATCGTAATGAATTTTTTTTTATCATTTATAATTCACAAAATAAGGGATTTAGTACTCCGTAGAGCAGCCAATAAAATAATATCATCCAATAGATAGGAGTGATATTTTTCAACGTCTTGGAAAACTTGTCTATTACTTTCAAGCCACAAGCACCAAAGTTGTGGTGGTAATGTTGCTCTGTATGATTCTAGCCTTTATGTTCATTTTGAGTTGCAAAAGGTGCTCAAGGAGAGAGGTTGTGGGATGCGCGTGTTGTACAAAGGTAATTGTTTGGTTATAAACTTTCGAACTTACAAATGATAGGCTTTTGAACTTACAAATTTTTTAAGATCGAAGAATTTACTAACTAAACTCAAAATTGAAATTTATGGTACCATTAGAGATAAAATTCAAATAAGACCATATTTACTACTCCACAATAAAAAATATTGCAATCGTAATGAACTTTTTTTATTATTCATAATTCACATAATAGGGTTAACTAGTTTTCTAGAATGTAACGTATTTAAATGAGTCACTTTTTATATTACGATTGATTGAATGCGTTTATTGGAAAGTAAAAGTGATCTAAAATCAATTAACGTATAAAAAGTTTAAATTTTTCAATGATCTAGACACAAATCGATAGATCTATTATACATTCTTACAATTTTATAGACTAAACTTGTAATTTAATAGAACGTAGAAAAAAAAAAAAAAAAGGTTAAAAGAGTAAATAAGAAAAAGGGGGGAAAAAAAAGAAAAAAAAGAGGAATAATAATATTTGAGAGATTGATATTGTGTGAAAGGGTAGAGAAGAAAAGAGTTAGGGTTTCGGCGGGGGAAGAAAGTGCATGTGAAAGCATGCATGGAAAGCCGAGTCACTGAAGAAAACTTATTTTATTTTAATATAATATTTTGTTTTAAAAGATAGGAAAAATCCAAAAGGAATGGTCAAAAATATTGTGCAATTATTTAATATCAATGACGTTACACAACAAACATATGCCTATCACTCTCACTTTCTGTGTATTATCAAATTATAACAACAAAACAAAATACACACACAAACTCTCAACCTTTTTTATATTATTATAACCCTTACATATACAACTCAAACTCATTCATCTCTTTGCGTCTCCAAATTTTTATATTAATTCTTTCCAAAAATATAATAAATATTTTTTTTCCGAACATTTTAGGTCTAGTTTCTATTTTAATTTTTCAAGTACGACAATGGCAGCAAAGGGAATCGTACCTTTAATCTCTAAGGAGGAAGGTAACGTCATTTCCATTGAGTTATTATGTTTATTTTGACGAGGTTTAGTTTCTATTTGGTTCATGCTTTTTTTTTTAAAACAAAGTACTAGAGAGGTGGAATCAGTAGATGCACCGAGACATTTCAACTAGGTTGACAAATCTTTAACACCCTCATCATACCCCAGAAACTAGTGATGCATTCAAGCTATTTGGTCCATGTTAAGTTTCAAAATATTATATTTTTATTCTAGAGTTTTGAGTTTATTTTCCATTTTGGTCATTAGATTTCGAAAAGTTACATTTTTATTATTGAGTTTTGAGTTTTATTTTCATTTAGTCCCTAAATTTAAGATTTACCCTTAAAGTTACACATTTTCTAGCTTTTGTATTAATGTCTATTAATTAATTAATATAAAAGAATTTAAAGAATCATAATTAATTACTTTTCAATAACTTTTCATTACTTTTAAAATTAATTACATAATTTCACTTCATAATTATTATAAACCAATTAATTTTTAGTTAACCTCAAAAACCAAAATGAACATTAATATTCAAATTAATAACTAAATTCAAATTCAAAAGTACAAAAGTAACATTTGAAACATAAGGACAAATAGAAATTAAAAAAAATGTAAGCATCAATATTGTAATATTTATAAATTTAAGGACTAAGTAGAAATTACACTCAAAATCTAAAATAATATATNTATATATATATATATATTCCTCCATTTTTTTAATATATATTTTAGCTTTTCTTGTTGTCACTAAAAAGAGTAGAAGAACATGAACCGACTCTGTTCCTCAGCCGCGGTTTTCTGCCATCTGTGTTTCATTGTTTGTTTTTTAGGGTGCAATGCCCCTCTCTTCTCTTCTTTTCTTTTTCTCTCTCTTCAGAGATATTACAGACATTATCATCATCTTTGTTAGCTTAACACATTAAATATATCTTAATCTATCGATGTAAGCTTTTAACGTTAGAAATTATTTAACGTATTATTTATGAGACGTGATTCGAGTTTAAACATCTATTATATTATTTTCTTCTTCTTAATTCTTTACATCTCTCGTTAGTTTACGAGTTGAGAGTTTTGTGAATCAAAGTTAAAATAATATTATAATAGGATCTCTTGTTTTGAGCTTAAACCCTTTTTCATATTTTTCCCTTTATATTTTTAATTTCCAACTTTATGTCTAATAAGTCTCTTAGTACAATTTTAAAATTTTATAAATTAATTGATCTATTAGATATAAGTTTAAATATTGTGTCTAATAGAACCCTGAACTTTCAATGTGTACGTCTAATAGGTCCATGATTTAGAAAATTTCGAAAGTTTAGAGACTAAATAGATACAAACCTCAATGTTTAGAGACTAAATTTATAATTTAACTTAGATTTAAATATTCCTCTTTATAACCTATGTATAGTGAAAGCTTTTTGAGATTTGAGATTAGTAGTAGTTTAATAGTATTATTAAACTATCACTAATTAATTACATATTGTCTAAATTTATTTATATAATTATAGGGCTATGTATTTAATTTTGGTAGAGTTTTGATGAGAATACCAAAAGAGTTTGCAAGTTAATGAAAATGTTGAGAGTCAATGAATAATAATTGAAAAGTATAGAAACATGAAAATCGTTTTAAAATTAAGAAACAAAAAGACTACTTTTTTAAAAACAAATCATATAATATTTTTACACACTTTGAATTTTTTTTCCCTAATTTTTTTGGATAATTTAGACATTTCCTTAACATCCTCTTGTACTATATTGTAAAAGTTTATTATATTGTCTCTTGTATTCATATAGAACCCTTTGATTTATATATGAAAATATTGACATGTGTTAAAAGTTATATATTCCATGATTAGATGCTGTTTCTCTTTGTTAGTACAAACTCTTATATTCTATATGCTTTCAATTTTCATAGTGCTTTTGCCTTTTCGATTTTGTCACAATATTATACTTAATTAATACATGTACGTGTAGTTTGAGTGATTATTTTTAACTATAGCTATATAAAGAAGCAAGGGTCTAGCTTTAAGAGAAATCAAGGGTCGATGTAAATATAACTCAGCAGTAAATTACATGTACAATTTTTTCTAGATCAAAGGTTCAAAGCTTCGTATCCTATTTGTTATACCAAAAATAATGATAAAGAGAAATTAATTGAACTATCATGCGATAGATAAAGGGACCATTTTTATAATATATATTTTGAAAAAGGTGTTTCAAAGCTTCACTAATGTGAAAACAAGATGAGCAAAAATGATGGAGAGACTAGAGGAAAGTCTTCCAATTAAGGAAGGTAGAAGAAATATCATAATTGCAAAAAGTCTTAGATTTAATATTCCAAGAATCTATTGTGGTTATGTTATAATATCCTCCTATAGAAATTGAAGATTTTTGGATGAGTCTTTAAAAATTATGTTGTTGCATTTCAGTCTTTTGAATCACATAGTCACGCTCTTTTAGTGTGTTGCATTCTACGATTTTATATTTATATATAGACCTTTAATAAAAGTGGTAATTTGAGAATTTACCTTTTAAGTTAACTCATTTAACATGCATGTTGTGAATGCAATTAAAGTCTCACATTGATTACGATAAATTATATATATAAAATAAAAGAACAATATTAAATTACGAACAACTATATCTTTGTTGGCATGGTGTTTTTTGGATGAAAACAAAAGTAAAGTAGAGGGCTTATGCTTGTATTGGATAATATCTTTTTTTGAACAAATATACATGAGGTAGATGAGATCAGCAGATGCATACATCTAGACAATCTACCCCTAAAATCCTCTATATTGACATAAGAGGAATAGTACAAAAAAGAAAACCGGAGATAAACTCAAAAGTTCGGGAATATAGATAGGGATAGGCTAGAGAAAAGCCACTTAATTGAGGACATAGAAGTAGTGTTATAGTTATATAAAACAGGTGAATATCATACCATTATGCATTATATCTAACAAGTGAATCAAAGCCTTCATGTTTCCATATTATTGTATTGATGGATCTCAGATATCAAACAAGTGTGGTCTGAGGGGAGGATTGCAAAAACGTGCAACAAAGCATTCAACACCATATTATCTCATAATAAGAGATATGAAATAAAACTCTATCAAATAGGTGATGTGCGATGTACCCTTGAAAGGAGGGAGAAAGAGAGACCAAAATAAACACATTTGAAAGTACAAAGACCGAAATGAATCAAAGAGGAAAGTATAGAGAACCAATATGAACATTTTAAAAATAGAACTAAAATAAACTAAAATCGGAATGATAAGAATCAAAGTAATATTTAAACCTAAAAACTCTATAATATTTGTTATTTGTCTTTTGTTTTAGTTTGTCATCTAGGAAGGATTTCCACTATCTTATTTCTTTACTTGTAAATCTAATGTTTTTTTGGTTGCATCCATTTCCTCTTCTTGACCATTCAAAATAGTGAGTCAAAAATGTTTATTAACACAATCTCCAAAAACTCGTCTCTAATTCGAATTCTAGTTATTATTTTACTAGTTACAAATCTATCATAGTTTAGATAAAAATATGAAAAAAATAGCAAGTAAAGAATATAATTGCTAGCTATTATATATAGATAAGAACACAAAAATTAGAAACTACTATAAATTATGATTACAAAAATTATTTGTTGGCTAATAAATGGTCTTTTATTTTATAATTACTTAATATCTAGTTAATCTCAAACTTAAAATAAATTTTTAATATATTCAATCAATGATTAATTAATTTTCTTGTAAAGGTTCTATTCATCTTTTATAATCTAGTACATGTATATATAAAGTTGTGGATGTTATCTTCATGATGTTATTGATAAAACTCGCTTTGTTAATAAATTATCCAAATTGTTCATGTAAGGACATGTGAGTTAAAATATTCATGTATAATCTTATTTATAACTTGATCTCATTTTGATTATATTATGAACTCCTATTGATATGGATGTATCTTGATCTCATTTTGATTATATTATGAACTCCTATTGATATGGATGTATCCTTTAAAATCACTCCAAAAATATGTTTTTTATCCCTCAATTATTCTAATATTTAATATAACACTCTAAATGCAATTTCCATATTATCAAAATTAAGTTTGAATGATTAAAAACATATCTCGTAGTGATTTTGAAAACGAGAAAAATGATTTTAACCATTGCATAATCACTCCAAAATATACTCAACAAATAAGCAAGCACTGTTAATGACTCAATCAATAATCCTGGGCCAAATTCACAAATTAGATCCTTACATTCTATTAAAAGGTTGAATTGATATCATTGGTGCTGTCAAGGGCAATATGAAGTTTGAATACATAACATTCAAAAGGTAAAAATCAGGTTGCCTAACCCAACTTATCATTTGGAGAGAGAAAATTCTAAGCTCCTCTATTGCATTCCCTTGAATTTCAAAGAGAAAGATGAGAAATTCAGTACAAACTTTTAACTCAATTGGACATCAATATTGATATATATATCAATCAACAAAAATATGTCATTCCTTGTATAAAATAGAACGCATACAACATAATCGTATTAATATACAACCCGCAGCCGACTAGCAAATGAAAACGACGACAGTAGGGCGAAACTCGCAAATAAACTACTAAAGGACCAAATGAAAGAATTGGCTGCCTGGTTCTGTAAACTACAACCTCTGAACATTACATACCAGCAACAATGACCAAAGAGATAAATATAGAATGAAAAAGAAAAAGAAATCACTCTTCAGGCAGCAGCACAATTGAATGACAATAACTATGGACTATGTTCATCACTGGCAAATATCAAAATGCCAACAGATTTCGGACCCGACCAAGATACACAAGTAGAACCGCAGTTTCTTTTATGGGAAAGTCAAACAAAATAGATGAGGAAATGTAGATTTGAACCTTGGAGCAGTAATGTTCTCTTCCAATCACAGTTCGTTCGCTAGAACAAATCGGCTTTCTTTTTCTGCATGTCTTGCTTCCATTTTGGCAACTTGTAGAATGCTTCTTTTGTTGTTCCAAATACAGTTTGGAACTCTTCATCTGAGAGATAGGCCTAAGAAAATATGCCCAAATAATTAGCAAACGGAAATGTACATATTAACTCAATAAGTAAACAATATAAAACATACCTCTCTCTTTTTTAAATCAATTCCAGTCACTGGATTATCAGATTTGGCCTTCAGTCGATCATAACTAAAAACAGACAGATTGCTATCATTACCATTCTCCTCCTGCAGGCTTTCTTGATTTACATCTGTATCGTCGTGATTGTTCTTCGATAAAGGAGTGGTTTCCTCTGGCTCCTTAAGACCCAAGACTTCTTCAGGACTCTCTGTTTGTTGGAAGACATCATCATTCTTTTCTTCAGCTGCCATTGTTTAATGCAGAGCTTATTCAGTCCTTTGATATTCAACCATACTTATCTAACTCAAACTAATCGCTAGAAGAAAAAATCAATTGGAGCTACAAGACTATGAGACTATGAGGTGCTACATATTTTCACAAACCGTTTCTCTGCAATTTTTTCAAATGAAGTCAATAAATTACCCCATTGGACCCGAATTTGCCTGTTCTGTACGTAACCCGAGGCTTGGCTTCGAATAGTTCTATGCTACCATACTAAATTACTAACACAACAATTCATGAAGATTGCACAAAAAATATTGAAAAAATTCTGAATTAGGATGGTTAAGCACATGAACCTCTTGTTAGAGATCTCAACATTTAAGCTAAGCTCTAATACAGTGGTAACAGACAACCTTACAAGATAAGGCCTTCGATAAAGATTTCGTTTTTAGTTTTCTGTTTTTGAAACTTATGCTTGTTTTCTCCCAATTTTTATATTATGGTTTTCTCATTTCTTAAAAAAACACTTGAATTCCTAGTCAAATTTTAAAAATAAAAACTAATTTTTTTTAAATTACTTTTCTTAGTTTTCAAAACTTTACTCGGCTTTTGGAAACATTAGTAGAAAGTGGATAACAAAACATAGAAATTTACGGGTGGAAGTAGTGTTTATAAACTTAGTTTTGAAAAATAAAAACTAAAAACCAAACGGTTATCAAACAGAGCCTAAGAATTTGTTTGGAAGTCATGTTTCAAAACAAGCTTCTATTCTCACCAATAAAAACAAAAGGTAGTTATTGCATTGAAAGCGTGTTAGGCATGACAAATTCTTTAACAATTTTCCAAACAAACATTAAAAACAATACAAACCAGGTTTTAAAAGTTGACTTTTTTTAACAACATATGAACTCCTCATGGATATAAGAAAAAGAAACAAATAAATGTTGAAAGAAAATAAACTCCAAAAAGAGTGAAAAATAATAAAAACAAAACTCCTTTTGATCCTTTTCGGAATATTCATGTTTGTTTCCTAAAAAAAAAAAAAAAAAAAAAACCCTCCAAAAAGAGTGAAAAATAATAAAAAGAAAAAAAAAAACTCTGAAAAGATTTGCAGATCTTTCAAACATCAAGGCCTCGAAGAACAATACCGCAGGCTCTCTAATAGAGAAATTTTGAACCATCAAAGATATGAAAAGTTTAACGGTATTATTGAAATTTTTTAATGTTCAGGGATATTTTGGAAACAAAGTACTAGCGGTTTCCATCCAAAACTAAAGATATGGTGTTTTTTTTCTTTAACATTTTTTGAAAGTTTAAAGCCATTATTAAAACTTTTGAGATTTATGAGGTATTTTTTAAACAAAGTAAGAGTTCAGGCCTTCAAGGGTATTTTCAATAATTTAGCCCCCTTTTTTTTCCTAACCTTGAAAATTGTCTGCAAAGCTCAAGAGAATAGAACTCAGAACTTAAAGTGTACTACTCAGAAAATGTCAATCGCTAGTATAGAGAAAACTAAGAATGGTAAAAGTCTTCTTGCCTGGAGCGTTACTCTCTGGTGGGGGACTGCTGTTAGATGGAGGAGAGGAATCGTTAGCCTTTTGCTTTTCAGCAGTCAGAACAGATGAAAGAGCAGCCACTGCTGCTGCCCTTTGTGAGCCCTTCCCTCTGCCCGATACTCTTGATGCAATACTTGTCTTCGGAGATGATGACTTAAAAGCAGAGGTCAAGGCAGCTAGAGCCTCAGCTCTTTGCCTAGGACCACTTCCCTGACTAGATCCATTAGACTTATCCGGACTCTGCAAAGGAGGGAAAAAAAATTGTTATGGACCTGGTATATCTTGCAATAATGTGATGTTAACACTATCATCAACAATGACAACAACAAACAAATTCACTTGATTTTGTTTAAGCATTTGTATTAATGGCCAATCAAATCAACTTGAAATTACCCTTACTAAAGTTATTTTGTTTCAGAAAAAGATCATGTAATATTTTAATAATTGTGCTGTGTCATTTACCAAGTGGGTGGATTTATCTGCAGATGGATTAAAGGCAGACGATAATGCAGCTAAAGCTGAAGCTCTCTGTGTTGGTCCACCTCCTTGGTTCCCATTCGACTTTTCCTATCTCAACAAGAGCATAAAACGTCAGTCACCTTACTATCTAACAAATACATATTGTTCGAAAAAGAGTTATTCAGCAAATACTTGCAACAAACAATCACATATTATTCACCAAAACTTGCACATAATGTACGGTCGTTTACTAGAAAAAAATAATAATAATCAACAATTCCACAAATTGTCTTTAGTATTGATAAATAACAACAATCCCATTATTAAACTACACTAGTAACTAACATCAAATATTCAACTTCTTGATCTCATACCAAGAACAAAATCTTCCTTAAGTTGAAGTTAGAGAAAGTTGATTTACCTCCACAATATGTCCAATGCCAAAGAGTAAAGTCACCTTTTTTTGGAATGAGTTCCCTTGAACCTGCATTCCATCCAAAGATTAGGAGATTGACCACATGATATAAACATTTTCTTTCATTTCCATGTGTAGGGAGAAAAGTTTATTTTTACATATGACAACTCAAATAAATCGTTCCATTAACATCATTTTATGAATTCTCTGCACATGCCAAATTTTCATTTTGCACCTAAAAGATAAAGGGTGTATTAGATGCTTCTACTCTTTGAAATTTATTTTTTCTGACCGGAGGTTGCCTATTTTTTCTTCTCTATCTCTCCGTGTTTTTTTTGGGTGGGGGGGTTGCATTCCTGTTTTTCGCCCCCTTTTATATAATTCATATATCAATGTATTCTTTTAAATATGAAGTATCTTACTGTGCTCATTTCCGGTGATTATAGGGTCTCTAGCTTTCGCATAACCATGTATGGAGTGTGTAATTACAAGTAAATGGAAGTTATCATTTTATCAAAATTTCATGGCCAACAATAAAGTATTCAAAATACTATTTTTTTCTGAAAAACTTACCTGACAGCATAAAATTTATTAAAGTTTGTAAGATTTAAAGGATTAAGCAATAAAAGAGTAATCATAGTTTGAGCACATACAACAGCCTTAGTATAATCCCACGAAAAGTATGTCGTGAAGAAGCATGGTTCATTTCCTTCAGAGACTTTATATAACGGCACATTAGGAGACAATCCCTCTAGAGATGTAGCCATCTCCACATATTTCTGGGAAAAAAACGAAAACCACATGAATGAAAATTGACCTTTGTAGTGTACAAAATATAGTTCTCGACTCCTACCTGACCAATTTCCCAAGCATTTTGCTTTTCTTTAGGGTCAACAGATTGACCAATCCATATAAACACTTCAGCTTGAGTGTCAAGTATCAAGATATCCTCTGTCAACAGATCATCTTGAGAGAAGTTGTAAATTTCCTCTACCTGCGCATGATAATATAAGATCATAACACTGCATCTGGTTTAACTTCTTCATTAACAAGAATTCAAATATTCACCTGGAACTTTCCTGTAAGGACAAATGTGAAGATCAACCATCAAAATGGAAGCAGTCAAAATGGAAAGTCAGCAATGATAATAGTTAAATGCCAAATGAGAATTCTTTTATAACTTAAAAAGATAACACATGTCACCTCTAGTGAATGAAAATGCATACAAGTGGGGATCCCTGATAATATCCTGAGATACTTTTTTACTGTTGTAACTTTGTTTTCCTCCAAGTGCAAACCAGAAGGTTGAACTCTCTGTTCCTTCCTTTGCATGTTTCAAAGTAACACCTGGCTGTATTAGGGAGAAAATAATATCAGTATACATATACAAAAGGAAGACTAGGACAAGATATCTTCAAACATTAAAAAACAATACTTATAATCTATAAACTTCCAAAAAAGAAAGAAAAGTTATACAAGAAAATCTACCATTGTAACTATGGCTTGGCTCATTTTGTTGGGCTATCTTTTCATACGCCCTTTTGTATCCTTTCATGTTTCTCAATGAAAGCTCTCTTTTTTCAAAAATATATTTCCACATTTTAAAAATTGATTACTTTTATACATTTCAATGATTCTAACTTTAAAATTTTATTTCAAGTTTAAGATATTATCATATGAGAGACAAGGTAAAAGAAATGATAAATATGCAATATGTCTTTGAGTTTGACAAAATTCTTTCTGTCTTTCAAATGACATAATACCTAATGCTAAAACATTTGAGCAACATCCAAATCAACTTATCATTTCTCTTAATAATTTAAACTCCTATACATTAGAAAAAGAATAAAAAATAAGAATCAATAAAAAAAAATGCATATTTGCTTAAAAACCCAATTTGATATATTTCACTTCAATATGATGGACATATCTTTTTTTTTTCCAATTTTTGAAAAATTAAATAAATAAATAAAGTGTTTTACATATGTTCATAAGTGTCCAATGCATATCCATTGTGCTCAACAAATACTCACTATCGTCCGATAAGACATCTCAATTGTTGAGCTAGTGCCCAATGTGTGACTATTGTGCTTAATAAATAACCAAACTGTCAATGCATCCACTATGTCTCAGATACCAACACGTTATCCAAACTAAAGTTTGGGCCAAGTGTAGCACATGCAATGGAAGATTGTATCCATTCAAATATATATATATATAGACAGATAAATGGATAAAATGTTTGAGACCTTACCCTTAGAAACTCTGCAACTTTTGCAGCTAACTGTTGCTGCTCGAATGTACTTTGGTTTCCATGCCAAGAGAAAACAGAAGAGCCGGATTGCAGGACAAAACACTCAGTAGAGTTCAATGAGGTTGTAACCTAGATAATCATAAGTTGAGACATTATCATAAGACATGCATACTAAATGGCTCAAATTAGTACAGGCTTTCAGCATAAACATGAAACATGACCCAATGACAATGTTATAACATTATTTCTAGTCAGCTTGAATATGTATGCACACATATATTTCAAACCTCAAGAGGGAAGATTGAAAGACATTAAAAGCATGAACCACACTTAATATAGAAAAAAAATGATCAAAATCACTAGTACGTACAGCTTCAACTTGCACTGCTTTATTATTATGAATGGATGTTTGTGATATCCTAATAAGGGCAACAGAATCTTCCGTGTAAGTTTCATCAGCCAAAGCTTTATCTGCTATGAGTTTCTTGTAACCAGAGCTCAAGCCACCCTACACCAGAATTCATTAAGAAAATGATGGTTATCTCTGTCTCTCAAGGACCCTCTCAGTTCCACATCAAAACCATACAATGTGATTCTAATCAAACGAGATGAGTTAAGAAAGAAGCTTTATAAGACTACCACCTTGAGGACCACAAAAGGTTGAAAAAGGGCAATAAATTGGGGTGGCTCTTTGCCTTGAAATATGCGACCCTGCAAAAAAAAAAAAAAAAAAAACATATGATAAGGAAATTCTCAAAGATAGAAACTATTTATCACATATACTTTATGTTTATGGTACCTGAACAGGCCTCCCTTTCAGCGAATTGGACATTGTATTCGTCAACCGTGTAGCCATCTTTTGATCTTCCTGAGGTTTGAAATAATAGAAAATGGTTTAACAACAATAAACAATAAACACATATGTTTATGTACAAATGCACTTAAATATGTCATGATATGAAAATGTAAGGAATGAGAAAACATTCCTACACTTGTTGTACAGATTACAAGCGATTATTATTTTTCAAGAATCAAGAGTACTTTCATTAGATCAAGAAAACCATCTTCCATTATTCCCTTTCTTAGAGAATCAGCACTAGTTATTCAACTAAATTGGCAAGTGTACCACCACATTGCAAGTTTAAGTTTGTAACTTACAATAGTTAGATTTTCTCAAAATAAACCCTAAATGCTAACTAACCTCGATGCTATCCTTTCCAAACCAAGAGCACAAGAAATAATCTTCTTTCCTCTCACCAGAGTGGTAGGTGTAAAGAATGATGTAGCAGTCTCCACTATAAAATTTACCAATATCCTCTGCAAGCAATGGAGTTTTGGCACTGCCATTGATTCGCCATAACTAGAGAATGAAAACCATCAGGACCCCGATTAAACAATCAAAACTAATATAACCATTTCAAACAACCAAAACTGGTATCATCTAAACCTCAATTTTCTCGCCTCCCTCCAGCAACGGTGGAACTTCCTCATTCACTGGTGCACTTTTTGTTAATCCCTTGAGACCGAGACCTTGTTGCTTCAATAGAGCTGTTTACAAAAAAAAGTACCATATTGAATAATAATTAAAGCAAGCAGAATAAAAAACTCATTTTATCAATTAGATGTGGTAACTACCAGCTACTTTTCCTCTTCCTTCCTCAGCACCTGTAGTCACTGATCCAACTGGCCAGGACTCGAAGTTGGACTTAAAAGAATGTGTTCCATAGCCTTGTATAACCCGAGTCACACGAGTTACCTTTGGCCTATTCTGGCTGGCAATAAATTCCTGAATATAAAGTATTGTTTGATAAATCCTGTCCATAACTTTAATTACTTGAAATTTTGGCACAGAAGGTTACCTCGGCTACTTGAATTGCTGCTTTTCGCTCCTCTACTTGCGTCACTCTTCCAACCCAAACAAATATTTCAGCACCACAGTCCAGCAGATAACACTTATTATTTTCCAGTATGGATTTTGATAGTTCACCATCAACAACTTTTACTTCACCACCATCAATGCTAAAGAAATCATTGACAGAAATTAGAAATACGTAACTCCAGGAGTGAGGATCAAATCAACAGTTAATAGAACTCAATAGTCACAGAAAAATTTAAGGTTACCATATATACAAATAAGTTTTAAGAAACGAGCATCCAAAGCTGGAAAGGAAAACACTTCTTCCATCACATCCAGTACCAAGAATAAATAAATATTTAATTTTTATAACAAATTAATAGAACTAAACCTTTTTATTTTTTTAATTTAACAATTAAAACTACCAAAATAATAATAATAATAATAATACTAACTAGGAAAGTTGGAACTTTTGTACGTTCACAATTAACCACTACAAATTGGCCTAGTACCATTTGAGCATATAAAAGGTTTGTTTTCTTTTTTTTTTTGGGGGCGTTGTATTCTTTCATTTCTCTTTGTTTCTTATTAAAAAAACGTAAAGAAACTTTTGCAAATGGGTTCAAATCTCATGATGGTCACCTACACAAGAGTAAAATATTAAAATTCTACAAGCTTCTTAACAGTCAAATTTTGTAGGGCCAAGCGACTATCCTATGATCTTAGTCTAAATGTGCAGTGACCCAAACACTCTTAAGATATAAAAAGATGTTGTAGGTTCACAATTAAACTGAGGTATATGTATTAATTTTATTCTTAGGAGAGACCAGGTGCTTCAGTTGGCTTCCTTAATCTGTAATGGTGGCTACACAGACTGACTTATCCTCACACTTTTAAGTAGATGCCTTTAAATTCCAATGATCTTGTGCTCCTTGAGTTTTATGCTTAAACAGGACAGAAGGAGCAAATCTTCAAATTGGAGGAGGGAAAAAAATATCAGCTAATACTTTCTAATGTAGGTTCATTTGCTTGTGAATATCAAAATAGGCTTATTATAATTTTCTGTCTGCAAAAAGGACTGCATTAGGCCAGGAAGACTAGATTTTATTAGGAGCCAATATCCACTCTAAATTATTTGCCACACGAAATATACTTCGAATAGTGTTTCTGACTATTAATAAAATCAAGGAATTCCAACAAATACCTGAGAAGCTTAGCAGGAGCAGATTCTGGAATTACATCATCTTCACTTGCGACTTTCTTCCCAATGGGTGCAAAGCCACCGAATAGGACCCAAAATTCACCGGAGTCAGACTCAGTATCCAACTTCCCATCATCTAGTATGTTCAATATAATGTTTAAATCATCAACCATGAATAAAAAAACAAAATTGAAAGGGGCAAGGAATGACTGAAACAGGGGAGGGTCAGAACAACAGTGTATCTTCTATTCCTACCAACAATTGCAACATTGCACTTCCCCTCATGATTTTTATCCTTCAAGAATTGGACCACTTCCAAAGCTTTTGCCCTCTCCTGGATATTAGAATTCGCACCATTGAACTGAAATATCTTGCCCTCGGTATCTAAGATGAACACATCATCATGATTTAGTGATGAACGAGCAAAAGGAACCTGGATAGCCAAATGCAAAAATAAACATCAAAACTCCATGTCATTGGAAGAAACACTGTTGAATACACAAACTCCTGGAAAGAAAAATGAAGTGCCTGCTTCATTCGGACAACTCGCTTTCCTCTACAAACATACAACCGTGTTTCAAATTGTTCTTCCTCAGGTTTCTTAAATCCAGATGCAACACCTCCCTCCAATGGTATGATACAAGGTTTGAAGTATGACAAGAATTTTTCTGATTCGTGGCCTTGAATTTCTCTATGTTGCACTGCACGTCCTCCAAGAGAAGCATCAAGCTCCACAGTTTTAATAGCTGCAGTTCCTGCTTCATCCTAATATAATAGCCAAAGGTTGTAAAGTCAGAGGTCTGTGTTTGACAATCAAGTCCTAATAAAATAAAATCAACTTTCAGTTCTCAATGCGGAAAGGAGGAAGAAGAAATAGGCAGGAGAGAATACCTGACTAGTATCTCTTCCAATCCAGAAGTGTATATCATAGAGGAAAGAACCACCTTTGCCTTGTGTTGTCTGCACAAAAAGTAAAGAGCTAGTTAAATAGCAAAGACATTTCACAAGATTAGCAGCATTAAAGATGAGAAGAACTAAATGGAATACCTGCAATATTATGTAACTATCCCCCATGTAAAATTTCCCATAATCTGACTTTGGCAACGGAACAGGCTGAAAGTTCTCAATTCGCCAGATTTCTGTCCCACTGAGGGAAATTAAGTTCAACATCTAAAACTTCTGAGACATGCTTTAAATATAAATAAACCAATCAATAATTTCATCACATACAAGAAACTAAAGTCAAATATTCTATCTAATCTCACTTCCATATTAAGAGTCTCCATATAACACAGCATGCATACAACTCTGATCTCAAATGAATTTAAGAAAATTATTTTCCAGATGAACAAGTTTCTAATTTTTCTAAGGATACATTCTCTGTCCAACTGCCTGAAATGCAGGATCCAAGACTTTGGCAGAGCTAGACATTGGAGAATATTTCTCTGCTACTATTTCTTTAGTTGCAAGAGAATCTGAGTGTTTGAATTGTCGTCTCAGAAATCAGGATATGGCACAAGAATTCACTGCAAGAAGAGAGAAAGCAGGAGTGTCAAACAGAGTACAACGGAGATAAATTGGTGGAAACCCCAGCAAGGAACAAGAAAATAAAAGATACATCAACAGACCTATAAATTTGAAAGCATAAGAAAATCAGGAAAGCAAACAAAACAATATGAACTATTTTTAATGTATTTTCTTGTATAATTCGATTTTTTTCCCCTTTGTTAGACTTAACATTGTCACTCAAAGAAACATGCTAGAGGTTCATTTGACATAATTTTCCACAGAAACTGAAGATCATGCTATATAAATTCAGGGAATTTGTAATACCATGCAAGATATTTACATTCAAGGTTACTTTGTATTTTTTCAAGTTCAGTCACTGATCTTCATCACATGGTTACACGTAAGAGCATTTCCATGAATCAGAATGCCCTTCTATTTCAGTTTCTCAATGCTGATACAAAAATCATTAAAACTTCTGACAAGAGATGGCTTCAAGATTGTATAGAAGATTCACCGACAGACAATCCATATTTTCTTACCAAGAATTAAGAGAAAAATACAATGCAATCTACTTGAACCCTCACAATTTTAATATCAGTATACTCTTTAAGATATAGTCAGCTTCCGTAATCTAGAGCCCAGATGTGGAAGAACAATCCAGAGCACAAATCTCACTATTTTATTGGTAGGGGAAGATATCGGCTGCTGTAATCCAGCATTTGTGTCTGGAAACTCTAAATTGAGAGATTCAGTCTTTAATTAAGTCAGCTCCATGACTTGCAATAAGACAATTCTACTTTGTAACCTGAACACAAAGTCCATACTTGAAATCAAATTTATTCTTCAAGCCCAAAGTATGAAGATCTCCTCCACATTACAAACATCACAAACCTTACAAGTATATAGTCTTGTAATGTTGACTACCACATTATATCCCGCCCAGTTTTCTTATACATTACATGTATAAAATACCAAATTTCAATTTTGTAATCCAGTAACGCTCAAGATCTTCTGTACGAATTACAACAGATCATATCCAAAAATCCAACTGATGAGAACTAAGAGGAGCTGTTTTCCATTGCATTCAATGCTCTTGAACATTGCAATGTGTCAAGTGTCAAACCAATGTCTGATCCATTAAATTGCACTCGTGCCAAGGGGGTGCTGAGATAAATATCTAGAGCAAATCAACAATTAAAGAGTGACCTAATAAGCGTGCTAATGATAAGCCATCATCTCAAAGTAACAATTTGCTTAGGCTTACAACTACCCACATCCAAATTGCTAGATTTCTCCCAACTACAGCAGCAAACTTCCAGTACACAGTAAAAACACATCCAAATGAGATACACCAAATCCAAAACACTTCTAAATCACCATTAATTAAAAGGATCAACGAAAAACAATACAGGGTATATAGAAATACCAAAATGGGTAAATCCCATGTACCAATCAGATCAAAGCTTCGATTGAATCTGAACCAGATAAGTACACAATAAGAACAAACAAACAAAACCCAGAAAGAAAAAGCAAAAACAAAACGAAGAAACACACAGATCAAAAAGAAAAATCACATGGGGTTAACGATGAAAGACGAGATCAGCAAGAAACGAAGTGCAATCGAATTGATTCAGCTGACCTGCCCGGAGATCTCTCGCACCCTGTGAAGATGAAGGGTGGAGGAGAGAGAAATGATTAGGAAATGCAAGAAAGCGGAATGGGGGAAGGACAGGGCCGCAGAGCTGGCAATAAAGAAAGATATAGAAGATAGTTGGAAAAAGAAAAGTGGGAATTATTGCTGTATGTGTCTGTTTTTTCTTTTCTCTCTCTCAATACAACTTTTCAGCCTTTTGAGATTACAATTCAGAGCGAAAGAGAGAGAGATCAAAGTTGGGTTGGGGTCGCTTGAATGACAGTGGAACAAGAAAACGGAAAGACACGGAGAAAAGAAGAGAATTGAAAGTCGTTATTTAAGGGAAGGGATCCGTTGACGATGGCACCGGCCAAATTGGGCTCTGTTTTTTCTTCGTTTGGCAATTTCCCCCAAGCGATTGGAACTGTTGGGTTTGAATTTTCTTGGGAATGAAGATTGAAAAGACAAATTTTGGCAAGAACCCATTAATCAAATGGTACAAACCTCAAACTACTTTGCAAGTTTTTATTGGGGTGAAGTATGCAATGGAATCAAGTCAAAGTAAGTTTTTGTGCTATTCTTTGTTTAGTTGACTTGTAATTTTACTTCAAAGTCCATGTTTAGACTTAGCAAAAAATTTAAGTTTGAAGTTAAAGTTTGATTAGTAGATATTTTTACTTATACCTTGTTCAAGAAGAAATAAGTTTGAGTGATAGAATTCACCTACGTACCGTGAAAATTGATCCTATACTTATATTATAGAATTTGGATTCCTGGTTCAACTTGAAAATTTCTCGAACAACTTTTAAAGCAAGAAAATTTGATGTATACGACTTAAAAAGTCTATATGTAATAGTTTTTTTTTTATCCATGTTGTATTGATGTTTTTTCTTTAAAAAAAATAGAAATAGATACTTCCTTTCAAATCTAAAGTGGAATCAAAAGTTATTTTTGAAATTGGGTTGTTATAAATACATAGAGACAAGTTAGCCTAAAAATTCTCTTAGGCTCAAGCAATATTGGAGGGGCAAGAGACAAAGAACTCAAAGAGATAAAAGGAGCAATACTTATAATAATAAAATATTTTGAGCAAATTTAATCAGGAATGACTAAAAGTTGATTGAGATATGCTAAATCCATTGACTATGATATTATCTAAAAACTAATTTCTATTGATCTTTATAGGTACATCATTATGTTCATCACATTAAAGAAACTCTGCTAATTGGAAGACTTGATATTTGATGACAAGAAATATCGCTTTACTCTTGTACCATATTAAATTACTACTAAATTTAGTATCATTAAACTATAAAATTAAAACGTTAATTATTTAATATATTAATAAAGAGAATAATATACACCTTTTCTATTTGGCCATAGTTGAATAACTTAGTATAACTCAACTACTTAATACAACATACATATGCTCTTGATCAAGAAAGTCACTTGTTCGAATCTTCCTACTTTCACTTCTGGTTGAACTCAAAAAGAAACATGTTTTATGCACTATATGAAATTTAAATGTTAGATTATTTCATGCTAATTTTATTATTGAACAAGTTACTATTTTGAGTATCACCTCATTGTTGTCTTCTTAGTACTTTTAGCAATATCAATATTATGTAGGTTGCTTAAAATGATCTCTTTCAACTACATCATTGAAGTATTATTGAAACCTAATGAAATAATAGAGTCGATCTTTTTACTCTCTTTTAAAAGTGGTTATTTTCATCCATAAATGCTATGCCATTGTAGAACATGTTGTATTTTCCCCCCTAATTTTTCCATTTTGCATTACAACATGTATCTATGCATGATCTAAAATTAACATCAAACTAAATGGATGAAAAGACAGTTCTGGATGAATTTGCTTTTAACAAGAAAAACAGTGATGTTATGCCTAAAAGGTATTGTTGCTAATATACCATACATTAAATAAAAAAAAAACAAATTAAAAAAAAAAAAAAAAGGTCCTGTAGTAATTCTTTTAAAGGGCTCTTGAAAAGCCAAGTGAATTGAGTTCTAAAAATTGAGAGAAATGAATGAGTGCATAACATATGCAAATAAAACTGTCATATCATTATTTGAAACTATTTAAAAGAGTCCATAACATGAATTTCAATAAATGACTTTTAATGATGGTTGAAAATATCATTGAATGTATAAGAAGATGTGTATAAACCTACCATCTAACCAACTATTATTGTGTTCATGTTACAATGACTATGCTACAACCGTAGTCTCAATATCTAATATCTACCTAAGTGTCATCATAAGTTTAATAACAGATATTTACAATGACAACCCAAATTTATCAAGTATTTATGTCATTATAAATTACGAAGTCCAATAGTGCAATCTAAACAAAATCTTTATTTAGATAATAAAATATAGGTTTGCGAAAATTTAACTTAAGATCAATAGAATGTTATTTTCTATAATTTATAAGTTTTGTTTGATGAATGATATATATATATATA
>NC_052359.1:72372212-72498192 GCF_009727055.1 Benincasa hispida | reverse complement strand
ATATATAATGTCAATTTATGCATAGCTGATTAGATAAGATGCCTTATCAATCTTAGAGGTTGATGGCCGATACATGTCATGGAATGCATGTTTTGGGCTTATATTTTCATACTTTTACTTAGGAAAAATGGACTTTTACATGTGTTTTCCCCCATAGTTAGTCTTAAATTGATAAAATGATCTTATGAGTCTTATATAACTTAAGAGTTGCTATTTACTGATTTTTAGTTAATTTTGTGAACTTTGGTAGGCAATTTTAACTGGTTTGAAGAAATTTCATCAATGTGACCACATCACCAGATTCACTGCGACTGCATCAAGGCGTCTTAATTTTCCAAATCTTTACCAAGTCGTTGGAAGTTACGATTTTCTTGTTCCGATCAATTATTCAGCCCCAAAATCACTTGATAAACCCTCAAAACGTGAATTCTAGCCTTCCTCAACCAATTTAAAGCCTATAACAGGAAGGGAGGCCTCCCATTTGGAAAAATAACTCTCCATACATGATCCACCTACACTCACGCACGTTTCTACCATGAGTTCGTTAATCATCCTGGGACGATTTCTCACAATCACAGTCAGCAACTTTAGGAAAAAAAAGTTCATTTGAAGCTTAAGCACTCTAGGTTAATCTCTACTCCATAAAAACGTGTGGTGAGAGAAGGTTCATCCTCGAAAGAGGAGAATCACCTTAGGGAAAGACTAAGAAAGTGATGATTTGCTACAAGGCACCTTTGAGTTGTATTTCCAACATAGCTTAGTTTATTTTCCTGTAATTTCTCTTTCCTTCTTTTTTTCATTAAACATCATCTTCTAGCTATGATTTCTGACTTAATGAAGTATATTCTTTTATCTTTGGTCATGAGCTAAATTCTTTTAGAGGTTAAACAATATGGATACTTTAGGGTTTTTATGGCTTGAACAATGTGTGTAATTCATACCACTTTGTCTTACATATTTCCTTTATTAAATTTAAAGATTGAATTATTAAGTTAAACTGGTCATCTAATTTAGCAATTTAGTGGAGTCTTAATGCTGAGAAGGTTAAAATATAAATGGATGTCACAAAAGAATTCGGGACTAAATGCGTAGAAATAAAATTGTCACGCGTCACTTTAAAAATAAGGGATACCATAGAATAGAGGAACTGCATGAGAATTAATCTAAGATTTAGCTAACCATAGAAATACAGGCATCAATTGATATAACTCCTAAAAGAACTTGACACAAGACCAAATTGGAGAAGTTTTCTATCCATGAGTAATTCACTAGAATAATGCAGTCGCATTATCAAGACACAATACCCAACCGTTGAAAACATTATTACACCCATGTTCATCCATCATTGTTTACTATTTTTGAGTTAATTTTCTGCCTATTCATCATCTAATCATTCATTTGGTTACCTTCAATTTCATTGGTCCATTGTCTTAATCAAATTAAAAGTCTAGTCTAGTGGAATTCAATACTTGGAATACTCAAAGAATTATTACTTCATCGATAGTGTATATTTGCATTTAGACCTCATTTAACTTTATTTTTATTACCCATACACATTTAGTCGGTCAATGGTTCCACCGTAAATCACTCTTGCAATTATTAAACTAAAAAAATGTATTAACAAATATAACAAACTAAATGCAATGGAAAAAAGAAGTATATATATATGTCTCGACTATGTATATGTTGTCATGTCTTGGGGCAATTAATGTTGATTCTGCAGGAGTTTCTCCACCATATAATTAGTTTACAAAAAATTTCTTTCACCAAGGTTTAAAATATTAAGATTATTCCTTCTAATACCCTTCAAAAAAGCCATTTAGCCCTTGCATTTCAACTTTGCATTTAATCAAATTAAAAGTCTAGTCTAGTGAAAATCAATCACATTTTGAGTCAATGAAAACTGTGGTGGAACCAATTTGTTCCTACTTTATTATTATTATTTTTTAACAAAGGTATTGTAATTAAAGTGTAGGGTAAGAGATCAAACCTCAAACCTTGAGGTTGATAATATGAACACTATATCAATTGAGCTACGCTCTTGTTGATTTTAAATTTGCTGGAGTCTTTTAAAAGCATCCTTAGTCTCTTGATGGTTCAACACACATCCCTCCTTTTTGACCCAAGACAAAAGCTTGCCTTTAGAAGTTTCAACTCTTCATTGATTCCAAAAGAAAAAAAAAAAGACTCAAAAGAAAAAGTTTCAACATTTAAGCATGTTTTTAGTAGTTCAAGTAAAAAGTGTGGATAATAATAAATCATTTTGATATTTGGCTCCTCACCTTTTAATTTAATTTTCATATATAACTAACAATCATTTTGAACTATTAATATATATATATTTTTTAAAGGGATTTTAAAACCATCAAATTATCTTTTTTAAGAAAAAACACATATTTTAAAAAATAGATTAATTCTCTAAAGTGATTTCTTGGTCAAGTAGTTGACCAATAAATCATCTTTCAAAATGATTGACTAGAAATCACTTTAAAATTCATTTTAAAGTTTTTGAATATCACTTCTACACTATTATCTATATAATTTTAAAATGTAAGTAATTTTCATAAATAACGCTCTTAGTTTAAGATGAAGTTTGAACTCAATACTAAGTACAAAATTGAGTATATAATATATGTGTGTCTTAAAATTAACACATTATAGAACTATAAAAACGTAGCAATGTAAATGCAAGAAACTTATAGGCTCATTGTGTAAGATCTTGATACAAATTAATTCATAAGTAGTGACAATCTTTTTTATTTGATAATCTTATTAGGGTTTTTGAACTTTTTAAATATATTCTAATTTTCATTATTCCTTTTTTGTCCACGAACTTTCAATTTAATACTTCAACTTTTTAAAAATATTGTGTCTACACTATGTTATTAAGTTTTTCACTTAAATAGTTCGCTTTGCTCAATCCTCGTCCCTAAACTTATTTAGCTTAAAATCTTTCCTATAATAACTTGCTAGTACACGTATTTGAAGACGTGTTATTAATTTAATTCGTTAAAACTAAAATAAAAATAAATACCAAAATAGCTATTTTTAAAAAGTTTAAGTAAGGACTAAACTCAATATTTTAAAATTTAAGAGATCAAAATGAAATTAACTTGAAAATTCAGGGATTAAAATGAAATTTTAAAATTTATGGACCAAAACAAAATTTAAATCCTTATTCTATCTATCTTGCTTAAATATTTATTGGATAGCAACACTAACCAAATAAGAAGTACTTTTACACACTTTTTAGTACACAAAACTCCTAGACATCATGGTAGGGTATGAAATTTTAAAGGTGTGGTATTCTTAATTTGTGACCTCACTCTACAAGTTTTCATGGTAAAACAAAATACCTTATTGACAAGTTAATTAGCTACTTTAAAATTTTAACCTAGAAAGGAGACAATAAATGCACCATCTATTTTTTTTTTCTTTCTTTTTTGTTTCCTTTGAAAGATCAAATAGTGTTTATTTTTCTTAAAATATTTTTAAATCTTAATTTTTTTTTTAAAAAAAAAATTTCTTTTTATATAAAAGTGATTCTATTAATCAAGTATGCATGCTTGGTTCAGTGGTATTAATATCACCTTCATTTCTAGATGTAGAGATGTGTATATATATACAATCTAATTTTTAAAAATGTTTTTTATTTATTAAATTTTGCGATAATCTAAAATCACTTAAAAGGAGATATACCACATATATATTAAATTATTAATTTTTCAAAAAAGTAATTTTATACATACATATATAAAAAGATATATTCCAAATCACACTATCTAATATTCAAAAAAGCAAATTATTTCTTATATGGACTCCAAGCAATTGGGTATTTAAGAATGGATGATTATGAACTCTCTTTTCTCTATACTACCATAATTAAACCACACCATCCCCTTTTAAATAAAAGAGATTGGAAGTGTCTTTTCCCTCTTAATTTTTCTTTTTTTTTGAAAGGAAAATACTATTGAACATTTTTTAGGAAAAAAGAAAAAGGGAAATACTTGCTGACCAATGAGAAAATAAATAATATTATTTAATTTAAATAGATTACATGTTACATGTGGTATATATTTTTTTGGAAAATTCTTATAAATAGAAAAATCTTAAATATATTTATACTTTATAACAAAAAAAAAAAAAAAATTCAACCTATATTTTATACTAAAGTTCAGTATTATCTTAAAAGTTAATATTTCAATTTTATTTCAAATAATCATCAGACAAGATAACGATTTTGTAAAGTTATAAATAAATTATATCTATTATGGTATCCATTTTTCAGTAATTATCTTATGATATTTATTATTTATGCATAATTGTTTTTCTATATAAAAATAATATTTTCCATTATATAATTAAAATCAACATCATAAGAAATCAATCATATACATGATTGACTAATTCTGCCTCCTATAAAATCGAAAAATTTTTATCGATAAAAAACATGTCAAATTACTTATAGAAATAGAAAAAAAAACATCAATAATCAAATAGATTTCTATCAACCTCTATCAAAGAAATCTAAAATTTTACTGTTTTTTGTAAATAGATTCCCTTATTCTTCTATTTTTGAAAATCCCCCCTAAAATACATGTCATGAATAATATTTTCTGTTATTTTTTTAAGTTGCGCAAAAAATAGGGAAGTCAATAAAATAAATTAAAAATATAAGATCTCATTTTGTAAACCTTTCTTTTTCAAATGGTACTGATTTCTTCCCATTTTTTATGATAGTTTTCAAATTAATTACCTGAGCAACCACTAAACCAAACATAAAATATGATAATTAAAGCGAATTGTATTATATGTCTTAGAATTGTATTATATGTGTCACCTAAGGTGGCACGTGCCCCGTTTCCTACGTAATTATATTTATATGTTTATAAATGTGACTTTCAAAAATAAAAAAGTGGAAGAATCTCAAATTATGTCAAACAAGGTTTTAGTTTCGTACTTGTATGTGCCCTAGTTGGTATAAATTATTAATTTATAACCTTATTATGAAATTAAAAAAAAAAAACAATGAATATATGTGATAAAAATAATATATTGATTAAGTCACATTTGTTTATTTTTACTGAAAAAATATTTTATTTTTTATTTTTTATTTTTTATTTTGTCACGAGGTCTACTCAACTTCAAATTATACCACTTGATAACTCGTAGAAATACAAGTGATTGATTGCCTCTTATTTAGAATAATCATGGGAAACCAATGAAAAATGCATTAACTTGAGTAGAAAATCGTGTAAAAAATATCTTCTTTGCGTTTAACATTTGCAAAGCTATTTATCTAGAAATGCTACAATTCTAGCATCTATGAACACAGGATTTGGATACAAAAGAATCAGAACCTGTTAAAGGAAGTTGATGTTGCAACAATCGTTTGCATAAGAAGATCAAACCAACTTAACTGTGCATTGAAAGTAGAACCATGTGTTGAAAAGAAGATGACAGACGCATGGGTGGTAATATGTCTAATCAAAATGCAAGTTGGGAGCTGTGAAAGAGATGCAGTAGAGCCAATGAACTGAGACGTGAAGAAAATGGCAGAATAAGGCATGGAATTAAATGCAAAGTGTGTCGGACAATCATTAGAAAGATAACTAAAGAACAACCAAGTGAAGTCTATATATAGCTCAAGTATCACAAACAAAAAAGGTTCCCATCTCTAGACTCCTAATCATTTTTCCAACTCTTACACACTCTTCATCGTCTTCAACCTCCTGAGCTTCATTCTTCTTAAAGGTTTCTGAGTGAGAGTTCAAACCTCTCCCATCATCCATTTTCATCAGCACAGAACCCAACCCAATTGTTCGGATTGTAAATTTCTTCAACCCAAATAATCCTTATTAAAAAAATGAACCCAACCCAACCCAACCATGAAATATTTGGGTTGGGTTGGTTCGGGTTAATCAGGTCATTTATTTAAAATTTTGTTATAAAAAGAAGCAAAACGTAAATATGTAAAAATCCAATTTAATTATTTTCATATATTAAATTAAGATTAACGGCTCAATTTCAATTTACACAGTGAAAATTTTCTTTCTAAAATGCAAAGAAACTACTTTTGTTGAAGAATAAATTATTCAAAAAAATATTAGAATTAAATAAAATTAAAATCAATATATGTATAAATAATTGTATAAGTAACAAAAAAAACATATTTTAAAGTTAATAATAAATTCGGGTTGGTTTGGGTTATATTAGGTGAATCCATGAATAACCCAACCCATAAAATTTTCATTTATTTGAACCCAACCAACCCAAACTGCACGGATTGGGTTGGGTTGATCAGATTTTTTGAGTCATCGGATTTTTTGAATACCCATACCAACGACTTGATATCTCAAACTCTTTAATCAAACTTTTTTCATCCATTTCTACATTCTCATTGAATTTGTATTAAGACATTGACATTGTGATTATTGTTGGGAATGACTAGTCAATTAGTCTTTTACTGGAATGACTTGTCATAAAATTAGCCAAAGATTTATAAATGTATTTTCATATTTAATTTAAATTTGAAATGGTTTTCTGTATTTAATTTAGATATGAAACGTTCCCTATTTAATTTAGATATGAAATGTTTTCTATTTATATATGAAATGTTTTTGTGTTTAATGAAGATCTGAAACGTTTTCTACATTTAATTTAGAAATCTGTTTTTGTTGGATTCTTATTAAAAAAAAAAAAAATGGTTGTTTTAGTCTCCTCAAAGGTGAGATTTGAGTTTGACATGATATTTCTCTCTATTAAAAATGACTTAATTCTGAGCAAAGTTTTCACTCGATTCTAATTCATTTTCATCCAGTGCTATGAGAAAGGTGTTGTGTTAACCTTGTGGAGCAACCGACTTCTGGTAATTTAGCACTGAGGTCGCGTCGATTTTGCTTTCAAGGCAGTGGATCTTCCACAATGCAACAATGAATGAGATCTGAAATTGACGATGACTAACAATTTGAAAGAAAATTAAAGAATACAGATCGATTGCACCTCCTTCTTCGATCTCAAATCTTATATTTCAAGATCGAAATGCTTGTTTCAGTCTATAAATGGACCGATTAAGCTTGCAAAACTTTTACTTTTGATCTTGTTCAATGAATCCTTTTGGTTGATTCATGTAGATGATCTCTTCAAGATTACCATTCAAAAAGGCAGTATTGACGTTCATTTACTATATCTCATAGTCATAATATGTGGCTATGGAATAGAGAATCTTGATAGACTTTAACATGATAACAGGGAAAGTTTCTTCATAGTCCACTCCCTCAACCTAGGTGTAACCTTTTACCACAAGTCTAGCTTTAATCCATTCATCCTTGTCAACATCTTCCATTGCTTGTTTATAAGACAATGGATCCTCAACTCCATCATCAGTTATGATGTTTTGGGCTTCTATTAAACTCATGTAGCGTACAGGTGGGTTCATAACCCTCCCACTACGTTGAGGTAATCTCAACTCTTAAGATGGATGACTAGATGAACTGACATTAAGAACCCTTGTTAATGTATCAGCCTATTCAATAACTTTTGTTCAAGTCTCAGCAGACTCATTAGAAATCTCACTTAAAACCAGTTTACTTCGTTGCTTATGATCCCTCATGTGGTCTTCTTCCAAGAAGGTAGTGTTTGTCGATACAAACACTTTATTCTCACTTGGATCATAGAAGTATCCACCTCTCGTTTCCTTGGGGTAACCTACAAATAGGCACACTTTTAAACGAGGATCTAACTTTTTGGGGTTTGCCATTAGCACATGGGCTGGACATCCCTAAATTATGAAGTGGCCTAAACTACCATTATGAGCTCTCCATACCTCAAAAGGTGTTTCAGAAATACTCTTTGAGGGAACGTTGTTCAAAATATAAACTACAGTCTCTACTGCATATCTCCAAAATGAGTCAGGAAGATGAGCATAACTCATCATAGACCAAATCATGTCCAATAGGGTTTTGTTTCTCCTTTTTGATACACCATTTTGTTGAGGTGTACCTAGGGCTGAGAGTTGGGATGTGATTCTATGTTCTATCATATAGTTTTGGAATCTTAAGTCTATATACTCTCCACCACAATCAGATCGTAGTGTTTTTATCTTTTTACCTAACAAGTTTTCAACTTCAGTCTTGTACTACTTGAACTTTTAAAGAGCTTCAAACTTATGTTGAATTAGGTCAAATCTAGAATAATCATCTATCAAAGAAATGAAATATCCATACCCACCTCGTACTTTTACATTCATTGGATCATAGAGGTCTTAATGTATAAGCTCCAAGGTTTCTTTGGCTCTATAACCTTTTCCAGTAAAAGGTCGTTTGGTCATTTTACCTTCAAGGCATGACTCACATACTAGTAAAGAGTTTTCTTCTAAACCATTTAGAAGTCCACTTTTTACCAACCTTTTAATCCTATTGAGATTGATGTGACCTAATCTTAGATGCCAAAGATGGGAAATTTCTATAAGAGAAATTCTCGGTCTTTTTACAGTTGTTGCTATTTTGAACATTTCAGTATTGAGCACAACTTTTATGACTAATGGCTTTAGTACATATCAGTTATTTTCCATTGAACCAAAACCTAACTCCATTCCATTCTTAAAAATAAACACTTTATTCTCGGATAAGGATATGGAATATTTTTGTTCAATTAGTCAGAAAACAAAAATTAGGTTCCTCTTAATATGAGGAACTGCATATACGTCATCTAATAACATTATCGTTTCTTGTCCAAAAATAACTTAAGCTTTCCTACAGAAACAACTGAAACGACCTCACCAGTATCGACTCTAAGAGCCATCTCTCCAGCTTTCAACTGTTTTCAGGAATTAAATCTTTAATGGGAAGAACACAAGTGATTAGTAGCTCCTAAATCAACTATCTAGACAAAATCATCATTCTTTACTAAGCACGTCTCAAAGACAAATAAATCAGATTTATTTACTTTGGAGTTCTTCCTTTTCTGGAGAGTAGTGGGATCAGCTCCACAACCCAAGTCATAAACTCCAAGTTTCATCTCAGAGGACAATCCTCGTCGATGAACTTCATCAGAGTTGGCAACGATTGTTTTCTCTGTTAGTCCCTTTGTTGGGTTTTATGTCCTAGAAACTCGCAGTTTGTAAAATAATAAACATTTTCTATAATCAATGTACTTGTTATTGATTTCATAAATTGTATGAAAGTCTAATCCAATAAACTAAGACTCATGACTATTGTATGAGTACTTGAACTTTATGTGGATACATAAAAGTGGATCGGGTTTGAGTAAATAGTCAAAATGATCTATGGTACATGAATGAGGTTGGGTACCTTATTCTGGTAACACCATTGGATGTGGCATACTCTGTAGTTATTACAAAGAGTTGTAAAGTGCTACATACGATGTGATCCTAATTTGTACATGTTATGACATGAGGAGTGGGGGTATCCTATGCAATGAGTTTGCATAAGATCAAGACCAAGAAATAAGTCACTCTTACTTTATAACGTTGTTTACTGTTTAAGACTGACTATTTCACCTAGATGACCTAGGTAACTCGATCTTAATCTTGAGCTAACTATGAACTCCTGTTTATTCAGGATTTCCCTTAGATTTGCATAGTTGAGGGTTGGCTCAACAGCACCGGCTCAATAAGACTCCCATTTCAGGGGTAAGACCGAATAGATAGCTGGGGACATAGGATGCAACACGGAGTTCACGGCTACCCAATTTAGGGATAGGAGAGAGGTTGTTCTCTCAAGTACTGAATCCAAGTCTTGAACAAGGGGCCCCACCCTCTCACTAGGTTGAGAGAGTTTGGTTTGGTGATTAGATCACAAACTAGTTATTCATTAGAGGATCAGTAGGGACTTGAGAAATAAGACGTAATCTGGGGGAGATATTTGACCTAGCCGTTATTACGAACAAATGTGGATATAATATATCTACAGTGAGGGGAGTGAAACTATGAGTTTTAGTGGAGTGACCCATTAGTTAACGAATGGAGATTAATTTGGTCTAATGAGTTTAGCCAATTAATCTTGGATCGTTGGAGCCCATGATCTGTAGGTCCGCGAGGTCCCCTTACTAGCTCTTAACAGACTAACTCTAGAATAGCGTGATAAGTTAATTTGAAACTTTCAAATTAGAATTAAGGGAATTAGTAATTATATGAGATATAATTACATGTTTAATTTGAGAATTAAACAGAATAAGAGAATTTATATATTTATATATGATAGAAATATATAAAGATGGATATGTGTTAAAATTAATTTAATTTTTTATATTAAATTAATTAAGTTTTATTTAATAATTAATTTATGAAATTAATTAAAATTTTCATTTTTAAAAATCAAAATAGATTTTATAAAATCAAATTTTGATTTTAGATAAAATTGGAAAAGTAAAAACCAAAACACACAAAATGGAAAAAAGGATTTTTCCATCATCCATCACCTAACTAGCTCACACATGAAGCAATATCTTGGCCTTGTCTTCTCCAAGCATGAGCTACAACTCATGCAGCTCTTCTCTTTGCATGTTGATCTGCAATATAATGAAGAGATTGGAGTGAAAATCGGACATGCAATTTATAGAGTTTTTAAGAGAAAAACTGGTTTGAAGAAAGAGTTCTTCAGCTGATTTTCTACAATGAGCATATCTCTTTCTACCCTTGATTCAAGATTGTTTTGAGTCTCATAACTCAATCTAGAGCACCAAAAGAATATTGGGGAAGATCTTGAGGTGGTCTACAACAACATTTGGAGAAGATAACAGCTGGTGAATAAATTTTGAAGAAGTTCTACAAGAGGTATGTGTTGAAATTCATTTTTTCTGCAAAAGCATGCTTTATATTTTGCCAAAATTAGTGAATTTGAGTGCTTAGATGATCCTTGTGCTTCCTCTGCCGTTGATACGATCCTACACCCTTGACATTCAATGGACTGGAGATTATCTTGGGAATTGACACTACTGGTTTCTTTGTCATCAATCCCATTTTGCTTGAATCGTGAGAACTTTTGTTCAACAATTCTCACATTGATTGCATGATCTCATGTGCAATGACCATGTTCTCAAACCTTTTGGCCAACGCATCAAGTATGCTTGCCAAAATATGAACTCGACCATTAGAATTAGCCTTCATCCACACCTCATATGCATCACGAAGATTTCGTGGAGCATCAGGGGTTGGGACTTGAGGACAATCCTCGATCATGACAATTTCGAGGTCGTTTATCACAAAAAACGTTTCAATGGATTCTTTCCACGTTGTGTAATTGAAATCGGTCAAACTAGAAAAGGCAACTAACGAAAAAATGCTATTTGACATATTTGCTAAAAAATAAACACATTGATCTATATTTGATTTTAGCATAACTCTTTAAAAAAAATCCAATCAGTTTTAGCATAATCTAAATGAACCCCATTTAAAATCTAATTTTACAATGACGTTTCAATGATTTAGGAAAAAAACCACCAAAAGATAGTCAGTTATCCCTTCACTGAACTGAGACACTCTCAACCAATCATTACACCAGAATAACTCTTATTCCTATAACAATTAGTCATCATTTATTTGGTCAAGAAATCATTAACTTGCTTGATAATTTCCCGTAAGTGTGACCCTCCATTTTAGACCCTAGAGTTCCACCCCAATGAGCCAATCAAAGGAAAAAACTGATTGGAGCAAAAACTAAAGCGATCCTATCTATTTCTGGAGTTTACCTTGATATTGACCTATTACACAAACCATCCGAAGAGGGACGCTCCCAGGGTGCCTCGAGGCCGTGCAAGAAGATCTCATGGCACAAACCAATGAAAGAGATCGTAGGACATGTTGACACACATCCCTCTCCCACTTACTATAAATACTCTCTCCATTCACCTTGATATTGACCCATGAAAACACCATCTAAAGGGGGACGCTCCCAGGGTGCCTCAAGACCAAGCATGAGTCTTACAGTGTGAATATTAAGGGAGAAATGTGAGAGGAAAACAAATGACGTATCATATACATCTTTTCCTCCCATTGAGTATTTTAACAACCTAGGGTTTAATTTACTTAGAAAAAACACGACTAATTATTTTTACTAAGTGTTTGTTTAAGTTTGTCCAAAAGTAACATTTACTTTGGAAAGTTAAACAATTTTGATTAATATTCGTTAAACACTTAAACAAATTTTAATCAACAATTGCATGCTTGTAGCAAATCTATCTAATTCACCTTTCCAGGTAGGTTCCCATAAAATTAAATGCATAACCTATGGTGGGTTTTGATTCTAATTGACCTACAATTTGACATATAAGAAAAAAAACATACATCATATGTATATTTAATACAAACAGTTAATGGACTGGGATAAGACACTTAAAAGAAAGTTAAAAGGCTAACTATTCTAGCATAAGAGTCATCCGGTTCGAAACAAGTGAGCCAGGCCTTGAACCACTCGAATCGAACCGCCCTTCAACGAACTCTCTACAGTGATCGTGTAGCAAACTTGTTGTGTGATCTTCTAGTAAACGCTACATGATCGTATAGCAAAATCTACACGATCTTGTAGCAAATTCTATACGATCGTGTAGCAAAATCTACACGATCTTGTAGCATTAGCTACACGATCGTTTAGTAAATGCTACATAATCGTTTAGCAAAAGTTACACGATCGTGTAGTTGTAGCTACACGATCTTGTAGAACTGCTTCGCCTTCCTCACTAAAGTCGTCCTCTGAAAAACTTCTTTGAAGCTCCCCAAAAACAGCATGAGCGACTCAAAACTTAAAACAATGAATTACAGAATCTATAGCAAAATTGTGCCCAAAACAGGGGCCTTTACAAACCAAATTTGTAAACGAACAAAACCTTAAAACCGAGTATCCTATCCAAAAACATACATCAACAAACCCAAATTCATAACCATTCATAGTATGAACTTTAAATAGAATGCAGTAAAACCCACAAACACTGTAAAAACGATATAATAAAGGAATGGAATTTGGGATCAAATAACTAGCAAGCTCTGATACCAATTGAAGGAACTCTATGAGGAGAGATCTGTGAGTGGAAGTAAGATCGTCCTGATTTCCAATTTTTATTGAATATAAATTTTACAGTTAAACAAGAAAAAGATATACATTTACATAAATTATAGCATGCAATACTAGAGAAAAATTTAGGGTTTCAAAAACCCTTACCTTTGAAGAACACTTTCTTCAAGACTCCCTCGAACAAGTCACAAATGAATCTACTTCTCCAAACGGGACACCACCAAACGAAGCCTCCTGTATTCTCCTTAGGGATTAATAATAGCAAGAGTTGTGGGCTCTGTTTAGGGCTTTGGAAGAGAGAAGGAGATGGAGAGAAAGAGGGGGAGAAGAACTTTTCTTCTCTGTAAGTTTTTCCCAGAGAGAATTGTTTTTTTTTTTTTTTAATCAGCGTTTTCTAGGAAAAAGATAAATCAAATCTATCTTCTTCTCTCACACAACCCATGTAATTAACTGAGAGAAAATGGGGGAGGAAGTTGTAACTTCCTTCCTTTAATTAATTAATATTAATTTTATAAAAATAAATTAATAATAATTATACATATAATAACAACTTTATTATATGTATATAAACTATATGTTATATCTCATATAACACATAATCTATAGTTACATATTGTATCAAATACAATATAGCCTATAGATGTATTTTCTCTCAACAATACATGACATTCAATATAAATCACATTTATATTAAATTCACTTATATGAATCTCATTCATATAATTAATATTTGAATTATATTCAAATATTCAGTTCCTTTTAACTTATTTATGGTATTTAATATAAATCATATTTATATTAAATTTAATTACTTGAATCTCATTCATATAATTAGTATTTGAATCATGTTCAAATTCTTCTCATATTACCTTATATTATAATGTATCAAATACTTTATATGAATTATATCTCATATATGATATAATTTATTTAATTATATCATATATAATTAATTCCCTCAATTAATTTGAACACTTCAAATTATTCCAAAAATAATTCTCAATTAAATCCCTGTTGAGCTACAAAGGGGACCTTATGGACTTGTAGATTGAAGCTCCAGCGGTATTCGGATAATTAATTAAACTCTTTAATTAATCTAACCAACATCTGTTAACTGCCGGTCATTCCAATAAAAATCGATAGTTGTACTGTTCGCACTATAAATAAATTTCTATATCTATTGGATATAACCAATCAACAGTGCGATGACCCTTCACAAATTGCTCGTAAGTACAGTTGAGCCAAAATTACCGTTTTACCCCTATAGTTACATCTAACTCTTTAAGTACCACTAATCCCTCTAATGAACAATAAGTCATAGTTCAACTATGACCAAGTCCCTCTCGAGCCAAGAGAGGGTGTGTCCACTATGTTCAAGCCCCAGAATCAGCCCTTAAGGGAGCAATTTATCTATTTGCCCCTTCATCGGGGAATGAGTGAATTTCGTCTTGTGTAGTTGTGTTCCCATCTTCCAGTTAGACGAATCCCCAAAATGGTAGGCTTATTGAGTTGGCAATCCAACCACTCTCACCCATACAAATGTTAGTCTCTATTATTAACGACGTTACATAAAGAGACTAATCATTTCGTGGTCCGATCTTATACAAACGCTTTGTATAGGATACCCCCGCTCACATGTCTCCACATGAATGATCAGGATCAAATCATTTGTAGTAATTTACAACACTCGTAACACCAATAAAGTAGGTTGTATCCGTTTTGTTATCAGAATAAAGTACCCAGCCTTATCCATCTACTACAGACCGTTTAGGTTATTATTTAAATAAGATCCACTTGTATGTCTCTACATACTTGTTTAAATTACATAAAATAACCTAGGATCTTAGTTTATTGGATTGAGTATATACTTATAAAATAACACTTATTTTATTAACAATAATATGTTTATACAAAGTTTACAAACTACGAGAATACAAGGGATTTAGGATACTAATCCCAACAATTTATTGGTCCGATCTTATGCAAACTCATTGTATAGGACGTCCCCACTTCTCGTGTCTTCTACGTGAATGATTCAGGATCACATTGTTTATACTATCTACAAAGCGAGCCACATCCAATACTGCTACTAGAATAAGGTACCCAACCTTGTTCATATACAATAGACCATTTTGGCTATTTACTCGAACTTGATCCGTCTATATGTCTCCACATAAAGTTTGAGCATTCATATAATAGCCATGGATTGTAGTTTATTGGATTTAGTTTTTATAAGTGTAATTTACATATTCAACAACAATTTTATTGAATTAATGTCAATAACAACTTTATTGATAATAGAAAATGTTTAACATTACAAAACTATGAGTTTTAGGACATACAATCCAACAAACTCCCATTTGGACTAAAATCTAGAGGATAAATATATAAAAATATATACAGTGTTGAGTAATGAGAGAATAAAACAATAAACTAGGGCATCAGATATCCAATATTTCTTCCACTTGCCCTAGTTCTAACTGTCTCGTAGTCCTAGTCCCACTACAGATGTCCCGACATATGCTATGTAGTTATCACTTATCCCGACATATGTGGCCCGCTTTGTAAAATAGTTACAAGTATTATCACTGACTACAGATAGCTGATCCTGATCATTCATGTGGAGACATGCGAGCGGGGGTGTCCTATACAAAGAAGTTTGTATAAGACCAGACCACGAAGTGTTATAATCTCGTTATATAACACCGTTCATGACAGAGACTTTACTTCACTAGATGACCATAGGTAATATGACCACAATCCTGAGTGAGTTAGGAACTCCTACATTTAAGGGCGGTCATTTGATTTGCATGAGTGCGAGTGGCCAGATCGCCGACTTAAACCTACCATTTTGGGGATTCATCTGATTTGGGAGCTGGGAACTCAACTACACAAAATGAAATTCACTCCTTCCCTAAAGCAAGGGTAAGTAGATAGATTGCTCCCTTAAGGACTGATTCAAGGGCTTGAACGACACACCTTCTCATGGCTCGAGAAGTGTGCACATATAGTAGGACTATCTTGTATTGTTCATTAGAGGGATTAGTGGTACTTAAGAAGTTATATGTAATTACTGGGGTAAAATGGTAAATTAGCCCAGTTGTACTTACGTGCATCTGTAAAGGGCTATCGTACTATTGATTGGTTATATCCGATAGGCACAAAAATATATCTGGGGTGAGAAGAGTGCAGTTGTCAGTCTTTAGTGGAATGCCTGACAGTTAACGGATGGTGGATCTCGTGGCTAAAGACTTTAGTCAGCTATTCATATACAGTTGGAGCTTCGAACCATAAGTCTATAAGGTCCCCTTGGTAGCTCAATGGATTCAAGTTGAGAATCAATTTTTGGGTCAGTTTGAAGTGTTCAAATTGACAAGAAGGTGTTCGATTATATATGATATGATTGAACTTATCAATTATATATGATATGATTGACATTATGTCTGAGATACATTATTTGGAGGAAAATGGATATAAATATGATTTATATCTAGTATAGGAGAAAAGACTATGGTTCATATGTTGCATTTGATGTGATATTAAACCACAGGTTAATAAATATAATATGATTATATTAATTATTTAATTTTGAAAATTATAGGATAATTGCTTGGCTTTTTCTCTGTAACCGAAAGATAGTGGGTGGTTGCATTCAGTTTTCATAACTGAAGGATAAAAATAAAAATTATTTTCATTTTGCAAAGGATAGACATTCGCTCATGAATGGTGTATACTGCCTATCACATAGCAAACCGAGAGCCTACACGATAGCTCAATGTTTCTAAATGATCGTATACATGCGTACAGTTTACTAAACGATCGCATAGGATTTGCTAAACGATCATCTAGCTTTTTACTAAACGATCGTGTACCTCTACCTAAACGATCAAGCATCATCTATACGATAGACACCCAACTTCTTCCACTTGCTTGGTCGTGGTATACGATTGTCTCTTCCTCCTTTCCTCTACCAAATCCAACAGAGCCCACACCTCCTGGATTCTTACTCCAAGAATACAGAGGGTTCCAAGTGGTGGTGTCTTCCTTGCTACTGAGTGAGAAGTACGTGGGTAGACGATTTGGTGGACGATAGCTTGGACATTCTCAGCGAGAGCGAGAGGAGCAGTCCGTTTGATGAGAGGGAGATTTTGGTGAAACAGGGTTTTTCAACTGGTATGTATCTTCTCTCTTTGTTGTTCAAGTTTCAGGGCATGCTTGTAATTTTTTGTTAATGCATATCTAGCCTGTTTGATTGTGAATGCGGTAATTCTGTCACAATGAGTTTGGAACGATTTTGCTTCTACTCAGAGGTACTCTTTGATAAGAATTCCTTTAATTGGTATTAGAGTCAGATTCTGATATTCCAAATTCATTGATGCAAAGAATAGCATTTGCTTTCTCGTTGGCTAAAGCATGTCTACATTCTGTTTAAGCGTTAAATGTATGTTTCTGGATGTGGATTAATGGAGTTTTCTGGGATGAAGCCTCTAGTTATTTAAATTATTTTACATTTGAAGTTAATTGTAAAGGCCTCTGCGTTTTGGGCATATTAACTTGCCATCGAGTCTGTAATTTCAAAGTATTTGAGTCTGTGAGTCGTTCGTGAAGAAGCTTCAAGGCAAGGAGTTACTGTTCTTCAAGGATGAAGACGACCAAGTGTTGGTCGGGTCGTGTAAACGATGGGGTAAACGATTGTAGAGTATCGGATACTTGGAAGCAGGTTGACGCACGTGCACTAGACGATCGTGTAGCTCAGCAAGCTTCATCGCTTAGTTTTTGATTACACGATCGCGGAGTAAAATGTTTACTTCTCACTTGTTAAGTGATCGTCTAGACGATCGTGCTTCACAATAACGTCGGACTCGGGTGTTTTGTCTTGTGCGCTAAACGATCGGGTACCTCATGCTTCATCGCATAGTAATAGGTACTCAATCATAGCTAAACGATCATATACCTGGCCGCGTTTAATAAACGATGGGGAGTTTTTCCTGGGTGGTTCAAGACCAGGTTCGCCTATGAACTGGTTTGCTTGATGAAAAATGTAATAGATAGAATTTTTCTTTTTGGTTTTGAGGCGGTTCATCCCGGTCCATTAATCTTTGTGAATGTACATGGGATGTATGTTTATTTATATGTCATATGGTATCCATATAGAAGAAATCTCATCTTAGGTTATGCATTGATCATGCATCATCTATTTATTGTAAGTGTTATGATTTAGAGAAGCATGATTTAAATTACATAAGAGCATGCTCATGCATCATATAATATAAGAGTTATATTTATGTATGCATAAAGCATAGATATGCATCATCTTTATATTATAAATGTTATAGTATAAGGGTTTATGGAAGCATGTTTGCTTGGTTCGTTACTTATATATAAAAGTTATGTATAGTAATGAATAGACATTGCATGAAGCATGACACATAGGTTAAATTTATAAGTGTTATAAATACTTAATTGTGTGACAATGTGTGTGGTTTTAGTTGTTTCTTTTATAAAGGTTATAAGGAAATTATAACTAAAATCTATAAGAAAGACACGCATGTGAAGTTAGGCTTGAATCATGGTTTTAAAAGTGTTTTAAAACTTGGTGGAGATAGACCTAAAATCACGATTCTAATGAGATTAGAAACCTAGATTTTAATCTTTTAATCAGTTTAGTGGGATTAAATTGACTAATAAAAAGTTAGTGTAGCAAATCTATCTATAAGGGACCTTTTGTCTAAGACGGGTTCTGTCTAGGCTGGGGTATTTAAGGTGACGGAAACGGAACACCCCTACCAGGGAACCTATCTAGAAAGGTGAATTGGATAGATTTGATGCATGCATGCAAATTTGAGGACAGTCCATTAAAGAATTTAATGTGACTACTTGAACTTGTTTAATTTCAAAGATNGATAGATTTGATGCATGCATGCAAATTTGAGGACAGTCCATTAAAGAATTTAATGTGACTACTTGAACTTGTTTAATTTCAAAGATAATGTGTCACACCCCACCCCAGATCACCCTCTTAGCCTAGAGAAGGGCGTGACTGCAGCAGTTATCAACCCTTAGGCTGACACTTACTGCCTAAAAACTCTTGCTCTCTCCAGCAATCTCGCTGGTCTTGCTCTCTCCAATCTCGCTCTCTCACTCGCTCTCTCCAGCTTTCTTGCTGGTCTCGTTCTCCCCCATCTTCTATCCAATCTCGCTCTCTCCTATTTCCTCACCAATCTCGCTAGTCTCGATCTCAACGATCTCGCTGATCCCACTCTCAACGATCTCGCTCTTAGCTACTGCAAACATTGTTCTCCGTACATGTTTGCTCACCACTTTGTGATACTTTTACACGGATCTTCTAGGATAATTCCAAAATAATATTTTCTATATTTTTCCTTAATTCCTTACTCCGTACTTCACCTAATTTTTCATACTTAGCCGTATTCTTCCCCGAATTTTCCAAACTCAATCTTCATATTATTCCACATTAATTCACGTACTTAATTTCTATATTTATTCCCACTTAATATTTTTCCCCAACTTTTCCAATATTATTTTCTCCTTTCAAATCTCCATTCTTTCTTTCACCAATCACACTAACTGTTTTCAACAACCTATTTATTATACAAATTTCATTACAGTTTTACCAATTAAAGCTCAACTTAAATTATTCAAGGAAAATCTACTTAACACTTAGAAATTTCCTTCCCCTTAACTTAGGATTTAACTTTCACTTAGTTAATTCCTTTTATCACTTGCTTAAGTAAGGAAAATAGAAATTCGGGCTTCACACAATAGTTTTTTTTTAGCAAATTAAACTAACTTAGATTAAAATCAGTAGCCGGATGGTTTAAGTTAATGAAGCCCTATGTAGAACATTTAGTGGGAGGTACTTGGGGTATTTGATGCTTCATTTAAACCTCTCGCGTTATTGTCTACACTGTTAGATCTATCCTTGGCCTCATGGCACCCTGGAAGGATGGTATTTGGGTAGGTCAATATCAAGGTGGATGGAGATAATGTTCATAGTAAGTGCGAACGGGACGTGCGATAGCATATCCTACGGTTTCTCTCGTTAGGTTGGATAAAGTTTCAGTGCATCACCTCGAGGACCCTGGGAGTGTCCCTCTATAGGATGGCAGTTTTGCACGTTTCTTTATTTGATCTCCTATATAGGATAAGTTTGTTTAGTCTCTTGTCCTAATATGCTTTTTCCCTGTGGTGGGTGCATTAGGGCGAGACTCTAGGGCCGAAAATGAGGGGTTACACTTACGCGGAATTGTTAAGATTAACAGTTATGGACCGAACAAATGGTGACTGTTAGATGTAGTTCCAAGAGTTGGTTCTACCTAATGGTTGAGAGTGTCTCATCCCAGTGAAAGGGCATTTAATCACCCCACCAATGACGTTTGTCCTGCCTCGCTGGGGCATCATAGCGAAATAGAAGGTTTTTTTTTTCACTTAGGGTACTTGGAAACTATTTTGCTAAAACTAAAATTGGTGTTAAAATTTGTTTAAAGCATAGACTTTTTTAAGTTTGTTCTGTTTTCAGCAACGTAGTAATGGCTATAACCACAATAGCTCTACTTAGTGCCAACAAACTAACTGGCTAGAATTACGCTAGTTGGAAACACACGATCACAACAATATTGATCATCGATGATCTCAGATTCGTCCTTACGGAGGAGTGTCCTCCTATTCCAACTCCTAACGCCACTCGAAACATTCGGGAGGCCTACGAGCTTTGGACACGGCTGAATGAGAAGGCTCGAGCCTATATCTTAGCCAGTCTTAACGACGTGTTGGACAAGAAGCATGAGCCCATGGTCTCAGTGCGTGAGATCATAAAGTCCCTGCAAGGGATGTTCAGACAACCGTCTGGACAACTCAAGCACAAGGCTCTTAAATAAATCTTCAACTCCAAAATGGAGGAAGGCACCTCTTTTCGTGAACACGTGCTTAATGTGATCATCCACTTCAATGTGGCGGAGATGAATGGGTCTTGGATCGATGAAGGCAGTCAGGTTAGCATTATCCTGCATTCGTTACCGAATAGCTTCCTGTACTTTATTAGTAATGTGATTCTTAACAAAGTGGATTGTACCTTTACAACTCTCCTCAACAAGTTGCAGACATTCCAATCCTTACTAAAAAGTAAGGAGAAGAGGGTTGGTGAAGCAAATGTTGCCTCGTCTTCAAAGAAGTTCCATCGAGGTTCGACCTTTGGAACTAAGTCTGCACCTTCTACTTCTAACACCGGAAAGAAGAAGAAGAAGAAATGTGGTAAGGGGAAGGGGAAGGCACCTGCTAACCCACAGCCCGTCACCTAGCGGGGTTGGCATCCAGCGCCGGTTGACAAGGAAAAGTATTTCCACTGCAGCCAGGACAGGCACTGGAAGAGGAATTGTCCTCGCTGGCTTAAGAAGAAGAAGGCAGCCAAGGCAAAGGCCAAGGAAAACAGAGGTAAATATGATTTACTGGTGTTAGAAACTTGTTTAATGGAGAATGATGATTCTGCCTGGATTATTGATTCGGGCGCCACTAATCATGTTTGTTCTTCTTTTTAGGGGATTAGATCCTAGCGGCAGCTGGAGACTGGTGAGACGATGATGCGACTAAGCACCAGGCACATCGTCTCAGTTGTGGCAATGAGAGGGATCCAGTTGACTTTACAGAAGAAATTTCTTGTTTTACATGATGTATTTGTAGTTCCTGAGTTGAAAAAGAACATAATTTCTGTAAAGTGCTTGTTGCATTGTAAATATACTCTTGAATTTAATGTGAATAAAGTGTTTATTCATAAAGATGGAGTTGAGATATGTACAGCAAAACTGGAAAATAACTTGTATGTGCTAAGGCTGTTAGCAACGAGTTCCCTCCATAACATAGAGATGTTTAAAGCTGTCGTAACTCAAAATAAATGTCGACAAGTTTCTCCAAAAGAAAATGCCCAACTTTTGCACCTTTGATTAGGGCACATCAATCTCAATAGGATTAAGAGGTTGGTGAAAAATGGACTTCTAAGCGAGTTAGAGGAAAATTCTTTACCGGTGTGCGAATCTTGCCTTGAGGATAAGATGACTAAAAGACCTTTTACTGGAAAAGGTTATCGATCCAAAAAGCCTCTAGAGTTAGTGCATTCTGACCTTTGTGGTCCGATGAATGTGTGAGCCAAGGGAGGCTATGAGTATTTCATCACCTTTATTGATGATTACTCTAAGTATGGGTATGTTTATTTGGTGCAATAGAAGTCTGAATCCTTTGAAAAGTTCAGATAGTTCAAGGCTGAAGTTGAAAATGCATTTGATAGATGGATTAAGACACTTCGATCAGATCGAGGTGAAGAGTTTTTGGATTTGGGGTTCTAGAACTATTTGATAGAACATGGATTCGTTTACCAAGCGTCGGGTACACCTCAGCAGAATGGTGTAGTGGAGAGGAGAAACAAAACCTTATTGGACATGGTTCGGTTGATGATGAGTTACACTTCCTTACCTGTCTCTTATACACATCTAGATGTGTATAAGAGACAGGTTTTGGGGTTTTGTAGTGGAGACTGCAGTATATATACTCAACTATGTTTCTTCCAAGAGTGATGCAAGAACACCTATGGAGTTGTGGAATGGGCATAAAGCTAGTTTACGTCACTTCCGCATATGGGATTGCCCAACACATGTGCTTGAGGCTAATCCAAAGAAATTGGAACCACGGTCAAAGTTGTGCCTCTTTGTAGGCTACCCCAAAGGTACACGAGGGGGTTACTTTTATGATCTGATGAAAAACAAAGTGTTTTGTGTCTACGAACGCTACCTTCCTGGAGGAGGATCATATTAGGGAGTACAGTCCACGTAGTAAGATCATGTTACGTGAGCTTTCCAAGAAAACTACTGAAACTTCAACAAGAGTTGTTGAAGGGTCTGCTTCATCAGCAAGAGTTGTTGATGATAGTTCATCTGGTAGGTTGGTTCTACCTCAAGAGTTGAGGGAACCTCGACGCAGTGGGAGGGTTGCAAACCCACCTATTTCCTATATGGATTTCACAGAAATCCTGGCTATGATAGCCGATGGCGACATTGAGGATCCGTTGTCTTATCAGAAGGCAATGGAAGATGTTGATTGGGATGAATGGGTCAAGCTCATGGATCTCGAGATAGATTCGATGTACTTCAACTCAATGTGGAATCTTGTAGATCAACCTGATGGGGTAAGACCTATAGGTTGTAAATGGATCTACAAAAGGAAACGGGGTGCCGATGGGAAGGTGCAAACCTTCAAGACTCGACTTGTGGTAAAAGGGTTATACACAGATGGAGGGAGTCAACTATGAGAAGACTTTCTCGCCTGTTGCCATGTTGAAGTCGATCTGCATCCTCCTGTCCATTGCCACTTATTGTGATTATGTGTCACACCCCCTCCCAGACTACTCTCTGAGCCTAGGAAAGGACATGACTGCAGCAATTATCAAACCTTTTGTTGTTACTTACTGCCTAATAACTCTAGCAGAAATAACTCTGATACCAACATGCAATCTCATACACAGTGGATGCTTCTATGGCTAAAAACATTAAGTGTTAAACACAAAACATTTACAGAGATTACATTACTAGTTTCATAAGTCCCAATACCTAAAACTTAGTCCCTATATGAACGATTGCAACATGTGTACAATATTTACAGTAACCACCTAACAGACGGGTTACAATAACTTTGTCCTGGGGGAAAGGAAAACATTTGAAAACGGGGTGAGCTTGCTAGCCCAATGAGTGACTTAAGAAAGAAAATTGATTCTTATGCAAAAGTCTCAATAAAGAGAATAAACTTAAATATAAATTTCTACATTAACTTTGTACTGCAATATAAACATTTTCCAAGCATAAAGCAGATAAAGTTGTTTTCATCGTAAAACAATAAACTATTCGTTAATTGAGAATAAACATGTTGTGGTTAAATCCCAACGTCAACTACTAGTCAAGAGAGAACCCTTTTACTCAATCCCTGACTTTAACTACCTACGTGCACGTGGCCATAACTAAGTACCGCCATACTTTAGATACTTTTGTTCAGATACCTTCTCAAAATGTCCCTCAGTATCGAGTTTCAAGTAAAACTAGTCATACAATGACTTTCTCTTTAAAGCATGTAAAGCATAACACATAGAAAACATGTCTTTAAAGATACTAATGCATGCTTAGTGTAATTAAACACACATAAACAGTTTTTCAATAAACTTTCACACAGCATGCGTGTAAGACATTGTTCATGGTTTGCTTAGAAATTACTTTGTAAAACTAGCTAGCATGAGAATAATATTTCTTTAAAACATGGTTTCTTTAAAACATTGTAAATATTTAGTCACTCACAACTTCTAGGACTATTTCTCAAGGTTCGATATGCTTCTATTACTAGTGTCAATCCTGTGGAAACAAAAGTATATATTAGCTACTAGCATAAGTCTCCCTTTTGAGACTAACTCTTAAGTAAGCTTTGCATTTAGCCTTCCTCTTGAAGACTTTCACAACAACGCACCTTGTTGTAGGTTTAGACACTTAAGAATTTCTTTGAGATTTGGCTCATGCAAAGCTTCTAACCGCTCTTCACAAACGCAACACCACTTATGCAACCAACACTTTTCTCTCAAAGTGTTCTTACAGCTGCATATGGTCGTCCTCAAGGCTGCTTATGCATCCAAGACTTCACTAAAAGCTCTCCTTGGTCTACATAGCAGGTCCAATGCATGGAAAAACTCATCCCTTGGTCTGTTCAAGCGTTTCCTTCGAGCTGTCAGCTTATTCAACTCAAGCAGCTGCCTGCTTGTTCATGAAATTCCAGATTCATATTTAGAAATTAATAACTCGAATTATAGAGCTCATCCCAAGACATTTCCTTCTACAAACTTATTAAGAATTGTCTCAGAAAGCTTATTTCAAAATTTTAGTTTCAGAGTCTCCGTGGTATGTCCTAAAGACTCAATTCTTTAACGATGGCCCGGATTAACCTGAGAACAGAACATCTAGGCTTTTTCCTCCTTCTCCAGGCTTAATCTGATGAGGACCTCTTTTGACAATGTCACCTCTGGAAGTAGACTCTTAGAGCTTTCCAACAACATAAAGAACTTTAAATTTGCACGGAGGTATTAATCAAACTGATCGTTTGAAGTTCAGCCCCCCCTTTTTATACTACTTTCCACTGCTTCTCATTAAAGCGTAGCGTGACACTTCATTTTTTATGGAGTTAAATCTGGTGCTTTTAATCAATGATTAATGTCGATCAATACAAGTCAAATCATTTAGCTTACTGCCCCATCATTTAGCTCATTGTTTAGTGACCTCACGCTGATGCTTGACACCCGACGATCTCGCCCATCGCACAGCCTATCTCACAGCTCTCGCCCATCGTGTAGATCTCGCTGATTCCCAACGTGTAGCACTGACGCCAATCGTCTAGTGCCTACACCCATCGCATAGTGCCACCGCCAAACGTCATCGTCTAGTGCAGATGCCAATCGTGTCGTGCCAATGCCCTATCGCTTAACGCTATCGTCTATCGCATAGCGCTATTGTCTAGCGCGACCCTTCGCATCGTTTAGCACCACACCTTGCCACACGATCGCCTACCTCATCGTTGAGCCTGTGCATTTGCTACACGATCGCCTACCTCATCGTGTAGCATCGCTCACTGTTATACGATCACCCAGTGTGTGCAACTCCAACGCCCAGTGCCCATGCTCGTTCACATTTGAGGCTACCGCATGCTTTGCTAACCTCTCAAGACTTTGGCTACTGCATGCTTTCCTTCAATGCCCAAATAACCTCTCGAATGAGCAAGGCCAACACATGGTACAACACTTAGCTAATTTTCTAGCCTCCAACGCATGGGTTACAGTTAGCCAATTTTTCAAGCTTTACCTAAGAGTCAAGCTTTCAACTCAAACTTTTCTTCTAACTTTTCACCCTTTTCTCTACAATTACACATTAATTCTCACATCAACCTACTCACCACACTGGTCTCAGTAGGGAACATACTCACATCAAGGTTCGCATTATGATATTTAGCAAATGGACGTCAAGACTGCCTTTCTGAATGGCAATCTTGAGGAGACCATTTATATGGTGCAGCCCGAGGGATTCATTGCCCAAGGTTAAGAGCAAAAAGTTTGAAAATTGAATCGATCCATTTATGGGCTGAAACAGGCATCTCAATCTTAGAACATCGGTTTGATACTATGATCAAATCGTACGGCTTTGACCAAAACGTTGATGAGCCTTGTGTCTACAAGAAGATCATCGACAATTCAATAGTTTTCTTAGTGTTATATGTAGACGATATCCTACTCATTAGGAATGATCTAGGACTACTGACTGTAGTTAAGAACTGACTAGCGACCCAATTCTAAATGAAAGATTTGGGAGAGACTTAGTTTGTTCTGGTATACAGATCTTTCAGGATTGTAAAAACAAAATGCTAGCACTGTCTCAGGCATCGTACGATTACAAGATGTTGCTTAAGTACTTGATGTAGAACTCCAAAAGGGGTCTACTGCCGTTTAGGCATGGAGTTACTTTGTCCAAGGAAATGTGTCCTACAATGCCTCAAGAGGTTGAGGAGATGAGATGGGTCCCATATGCATCTTTTGTTGGCAGTTTGATGTATGCGTTACTCTATACTAGACCAGACATCTACTATGCTGTGGGAATAGTTAATAGGTACCAGTCTAACCCAAGCCAGGGTCACTGGACCATAGTTAAGAACATCCTTAAGTATCTTCGGAAAATGAGGGACTATATGCTCGTGTATGGAACTAGGGATTTGATCCTTACTAGATATACGAATTCTGACTTTCAGACTAATAAGGACTTTAGGAAGTTCACTTCAGGGTCAGTTTTTACTCTTAGCGGAGGACCAATAGTGTGGCGAAGCATTAAGTAGAGGTGCATCACTGACTCCACGATGGAGGCCGAGTACGTAGCAGCTTGTGAAGCTGCTAAGGAGGCCATTTGGCTCAGAAAGTTCCTGACAGATCTGGAAGTTTTTTCAAACATGTCTAGGCCCATCACCCTCTATTGTGACAATAATGGTATTGTGGCAAACTCCAGGGAGCCTAGGAGTCACAAATGCAAAAAACATATAGAATGGAAGTATCATCTCATCCACGAGATAGTGCATCGAAGGGACATAATAGTCATAAAGATCGCTTCGAAGCACAATGTTGTTGACCCGTTTATAAAGGCTCTCACAACTACAGTTTTTTAACGTCAACTTCAGAGCATCGGTCTACAGGACCGCCCGCGGCTGGACTAAGGCAAGTAGAAGATTTTGTACTGGGCTTTATTGCCCTAGTTTATTGTTTTGTACTAGTTGTTGTACACCCCACTCGCTTTAGAACAAGTGGAAGATTGTTGGGGATGATGCCCTAAACTCTCGTTGGGTTTTATAGTTTGTAAACATAGTTTTGAACAAACGCTTATGATGTAATAATATATGATATTTTCTTTACTTTTGTCTATGAACATTGGATGTCTTAATTTCTTTACCACAAACCAATAAACTAAGATCCCTAGTTGTCATTTGTAACTTAAGCATGTATGTGGAGACATACAGGTAGATCATGTCTTAAATGATAACCAAAATGGTCTGTAATATATGGATATAGGAGGGAAAACTTATCCTAGTAACGCTACGAATGTGGCCCGCTTTATAGAATAGATACAAGTATTTTAACTTGCTACAGATGGCTGATCTTGATCATTCATATGAAGACATGCGGTGAGGGCGTCCTACACAAAGGAGTTTGTATAAGACCAAACCACGAAGTGTTATAGTCTCGTTATATAACGCCATTCATGATAGAGACTTCACTTCACTAGAATGACCATAGGTAACATGACCTCAATCCTGAGTGAGCTGGGAACTTCTACCTTTGAGGGCGGTCTTTTGATTTACATAGATGCGAATGGCCAGATCGCCAACTCAAACCTACCACTTTGGGTATTCGTCTCATTTGGGAGCTGGGAACTCAATTACACAAGATAGAATTCACTCCTTTCCCAAAGCAAGGGTAAGTAGATAGATTGCTCCCTTAAGGGTTGATTCTGGGGCTTAAACGATGTGGTGCCACAAACCTTCTCATGGCCCGAAAGGTGTCCACACATAGTAGGATTATGTTGTATTGTTCATTAGAGGGATCAGTGGTACGTAAGAAGTTAGATGTAACTACAAGGGCAAAATGATAAAATGGCGCAGCTGTACTTACGAGCATCTGTGAAGGGTTATCGTACTATTGATTGGTTATATCCGATGGACACAGAAATATATTTGTGGTGATAAGAGTGCAACTGTCAGTCTTTAGTAGAATATCTGGCAGTTAACGAATGGTGGATCTCGTGGCAAAAGAGTTTAATCAGCTATTCACGTACCGTTGGAGCTTCGAGCCAAGGTCTATAAGGTCCCCTTGGTAGCTCAATGGATTCAAGTTTGGGTCAGTTTGAAGTGTTCAAATTGACAATAGGGAGTTCGATTATATATGATACGATTGAACTTGTTAATTATATATGATATGATTGACATTATGTATGAAATATATTATTTAGAGGAAAAGATATATAAATATGATTTATATCTAGTGGAGGAGAAAAGACTATAGTTCATATGTTGCATTTGATGTGACATTAAACCATAAGTTAATGAATATAATATGATTATATTTATTATTTAATTTTGACAATTATATGATAATTGCCCTACTTTTTTCTTCGTAACGAATGATAGTGGGAGGTTACATTCAGTTTTCATAATTGAAGGATAAAAATGAAAATTGTTTTCATTTTACAAAGGATCAGACATTCACTCACAAGTGGTGTATACTGCCTATCGCATAGCAAACTAAAAGTCTACACGATAGCTCAACGTTTCTAACCGATCGTATACATGCGTGCAGTTTACTAAACGATCGCATAGGATTTGCTAAACGATCGTCTAGCTTTTTCCTAAACGATCGTGCACTCAAGCGTTTACTAAACGATCGTCTCTACGATCGCGACCATTTTACTAAATGATCGTGTACCTCTACCTAAACGATCAAACATTGTCTATGCGATAGACACTTGACTTCTCCCACTTGCTTGGTCGTGATATACGATTGTCTCTTCCTCCTTCCCTCTACCAAATCGAACAGAGCCCACACCTATTGGATTCTCACTCCGAGAATACATCGAGGGTTCCAAGTGGTGGTGTCTTCCTTGCTGCCGAGTTCGTGAGGAGTTTGTTCGTGGGTAGACGATTTGGTGGACGATAGCTTAGACATTCTCAGTGAGAGCGAGAGGAGCAATCCGTTTGATGATGGGGAGATTTTGGTGAAGAAGGGTTCTTCAACTGGTGTGTATCATCTTTCTTTGTTGTTTAAGTTTCAGAGCATGCTTGTAATTTGTTGTTAATGCATATCTATCCTATTTGATTATGAATGCGGCAATTCTATCACAATGAGTTTGGAACGATCTTGCTTCCGCTCAGAGGTACTCTTTGATAAAAGTTCCTTCAAGGACGAGTACATAACATGGCATAGCTGATGCATATGGAATTCGTTGCATAACCTCAACCTCTTGAGGTGTCTTAGGACAATGTTCCTTAGATAAGCAAATTTCGTGTCTGAAAGGTAACATTCCTTTTTTGAAATTTTGCATTTTATATCTAAACAACATCTTGTCTATATAAGATGCTTGAGATAATGGTAAAGGTCTATTCCCTCAGTTCTGAACTATTTGGATCCTAAGAACATACTACGCTTCTCCCAAATCTTTCATTTGGAATTGCGTAGCAAGGCATCTCTTAATGACAGCAAGAAATTCTACTCCATTTCCTATGAGTGGAACATCATTAATATACAGATCCAGAAAAGTTACAGATTTTGTTGACGATCTTCTTATAAACACAAGGTTCATCAACATTCTGTTCAAAGCCATAAGATTTGATCACAGTGTCAAATCTCACATTCCAGGATTGAAATGTTTGTTTTAACCTATAAATTGATCTATTAAGCTTGCAAACTTTTTGCTCTTAACCCTATTCTATAAACTCTTCTGGTTGAGACATATAGATACTCTTCTCAAGATAGCCATTCAAAAAGGTTATCTTGAAATCCATTTGCCAGATTTCATAATCATAAAATGGGGTAATGGATAAGTGTATCCTAATAGACTTGATCATGGTAACCGGAGTGAAGGTTTATTCGTACTCTACCCCATCTCTTTAGGTAAACCCTTTTGCCACAAGCCTGGGGCATCCGAAAATCCTGAAGTGACAGAGACAACACTCTTCTCACTTGTATTATAATACAGAGAAGATCGAGTGGAGAGTTGAGAACATAATAATACAAGATGAAATTCACTCCTTCCCATCTTAAGGGTAAGTAAATGAGTGTTCCCTTAAGTGTTGTCTCCAAGACTTGAACAAAGGGCCTTACCCTCTCGTTGGCTTGAGAGAGGTTTTTGTTTATTGGTTGGACCATAAATAGGTTGTTTATTAGAGAAGCACTGGTACTTAAGAAGTCAGAGGTAGCATAAGGGTAAAATTGTAATTTAACCTAGTTGGAGTTATGAACGCTCGTAAAGGACTAACTTGCTAGTATTTGACTATATCCATTAAATTGGGTTTAATGTATAAATACTTATGTAATTATTTAGAAAATTAAAATTAAATAAGTGTTATTAATTAGAGAAAGGGAAAATATTAGGCAAATGGCTTGGCCCTTCTCTATATAAAACCTCCTCATAGCCCTTTGGGAATACACTGAAACATACAGAATACAATACATAACACCATAATGTTATTGTACAGAATTTTCTCTAAGTCATAAAGAAAATCCTCTCTACTCTCCAAAACCTATTTTCTCCTCTCTCTTTCCCAATAGTTGGATACCACTTATCCCTCTATTGGAATCCCAGAGAATAACGAGGTTACTTTCGTGGTAGTGTTCGAGATTGTTCAAGAAATTGTCTGTGATCAAGATCGTTGGAGATCCATTCGTTGGAACTAGGAGAGGATTATTCGTGGCACTTGAGAGTCTACAAAGGTAAGAATTGTTCTAATCTTTTCCCTAATGCATGCTAATTTACATGTTTACATATTCTATTTAGTATAATGATTTTGTTTAATGTAAAATCAGATTGCAGGATGTAAGGCGTGTTGGGATTGGTGTCCTAAATCTCCTAGTAGTCTCGTAGTTTGTAAACATTCTGTAAACATATTGTTATTAATAAAATACATGTTATTTTATAAGCATTTACTCAATCCAATAAACTAAGATCCATGGTTATTTTATGTATCTTAAGCATGTATCCAGAGACATACAAATGGATCATGCTTTAAGTAATAACCTAAATGGTCTATAATAGATAGATAAAGGAAAGATACTGATAGCTGGTAGAAATACAAGCTATCATAGTCTTTTATTTAGAATTATGAGGGCTAACAAGTAAAATATGTGTTGATAATACTAAGAATTCATGTGAAAAATGAGCTTGCGTAGATCAGCACTGAAAATCTCTGCTAACCCAATATTATGTGTTATTCTGCATCAAAATGTCTATTTTTTTAGCTATCGCAGGAATCAATCGCATGCGTTGAATCCCAGACCATCGCAAAATTGATCACATGCGTTCATCGCATTGACGTTGCAGCTACAGAGTAATAACCATGATAGAAGGGTGATCACAAGGTGGGTGAAATGCGTTGGTAGTTTGGAAAAACAAGCATGAACGCATACCTTGGGAGTATCAAAAGGATAAGATGATGTTGACATTTCACCTACCGCGCCGAAAGTGGCAGTGATTCAGAGCGAGACCACCAATGTTGTCGGCGTTTGAGCTCTATAAATAGAGCCTTAGAGCCCAAATTCAAGGTATCCGAGCTTCTGCCCTAAGGCATATCTTGGTGATCACAGATGAGAGCATGAGCAAGATTTTCTTTGAGGATTCTTCACCTCTACAGCCCATTCCGAGTGACGACCGGATTTTGCCGAAGATAGAGCTTGAGAGAGACTACTCCATCACGCATCCATGGCACCACCGGCAGTCTTGATGGACATCTGATGGAAGCAAGAGATTGCCTACATCTAGCCCTCCATCTTTCTTCTTATCTCTGTATTGTATTACATTTTGGCTTAAGACATTAATACATTTTGTAACCAATTCATTTCTTAAGTTCTTTCAACACCGTCTTCATCATCATCTTCTTTTTTATCATCTTTTACTTCCTTGCAGAGAGTTAAGTGTAGATTGTAAGAGTTATCACATACTCAATCATGCGGCATACAGATATGACGTATATAGCAACCCATCGAGAGGTGTACGTTGTGTGACTATAATGAGTCAATCCTCTTTACTTAGTGTGAGGCTATCGCAATGCTTGTCTATGAGTTGAGAAGCTATAACCACTGCCCAAGAAGGTAAGTAGTGGAACTCACTAAGAAAAATAAGCGGTGTTCCTGCAGATAGGAATAATCTTATGCTCAACGCAACCATGCGTTATAGAAATATAAGCATGAGGCTGACCATCAAGAGGTGTGCGATACATTAGTGTGGCGAGCTGGGATTACCCTTGCGACCAAACTTAATGCCACGGTGAATTTATTCCCTCCACAATTCTATTTCTTCATGCATATTATTATGCGTTAACAGTTGCCGCATCTCTACCAATTCTCATAGTTAAACTTCCATTGTTCAATCTGTTTAGTTAGGAGTAGGAGTAGTGCATAATTCCTTTAACTTCTGTCTTTTTACTTTTATTCATCGCCTCAAACGAATTACTTCACAAACAGTGAGTTACAAGTCCCTAAGTTCGACCTCAGAGCACCCCGAGAAACTTGCGATCTCGTTATACTTTGCGAGAAATCAAGAAAACTTGTGATAGGAACGAATGATCATCGCATATACGATTAATTTATATTCTTCAGTTCAACGCATGGAGATCAACGCATAGTATAAGACATGCATTACGTAGTTTCCTCCCATCAGATACCTTATCTTGGTGACACTACGGATACAACCCGCTTTGTAGATATTACAAGTGTTGTAAAGTGTTATAAATGGTCTGATTCTGACCATTCATGTGGAGACATGTGAGCGAGGGTATCCTATACAAAGAGTTTGTATAATACTGAGCCACGGAATGATTGGTCTCTTTATAAAATGCAGTTGATTATTGAGACTTACATTTCACTAGAATGACCATAAGTGACATGACCTTAATCCTAAGTGAGTTGGAAAATCCTGCTCATGAGGGCGTCCTTTGATTTGTATAGGTGAGAGTGGCCAAAATGTCAACTCAACAAGCCTACCATTTTGGGAATTCATGTGATTCAGGTGTTGATAACTCAACTACACGAGACGAAATTCACTCCTTCCTCGAAGCAGGGGTAAGTAGATAAATTGCTCCCTTAAGGACTAATTCTGGTTCTTGAACATAGTGGCCACACCCTCTCTTGGAAAGAGAGGACTCAGTCATAGTAGGACTATGACTTATTGTTCATTAGAGGAATCGGTGGTACTTAAGGAGTTAGATGTAACTATAGGGGAAAAACAATAAATTGGCCCAACTGTACTTATGAGTGATTTGTGAAGGGTTATCGTACTGTTGATTGGTTGTATAGACATAGAAATATATCTGTAGTGCGAAGAGTGCAACTGTCAGTCTTTAGTGGAGTGCCCGACAATTAACGGATGGTGGATCTCGTGGCTAAAGAGTTTAGTCAGTTATTCACATACCGTTGGAGCTTCAAGTTAAAGGTTCATAAGGTCCCCTTGGTAACTCAATGGGTTCAAGTTGAGAATCAGATTTTGGGTTAGTTTGAATTGTTCAAATTAACAAAAGGAAATTTGATTATATATGATATAATTAAATTAATTCAATAATATGTGATATAATTGATATGATGTATTTAATACATTATTTGATTGGAGGAATTAATATAAATTTGATTTATATTAAATGTCATAAAATAGAAAAAGAACTATGGTTTATGTGTTTCATATGATGAAATATTAAAACTATAGGTTATAAATATAATATGATAAGTTGGTTATTATATTTATTTATAATATATTAATTATGTGATAATTAATTATTCTTTTTCTTAATAACCGACTTGAGTGGGAGGTTATTGACGGTTTATGGTAATTATGAGATAAAAAGGAAAATGATTTTCCAAATCAGATGATTCATGAATATATCGTTTTCACAAAAGGAAAACTATCGAGTAAAAGAGTTTTACTAAATAATTTTATCTCATAGCCTAAACGATCAAGTATCGAGTTTACTATACCTCGTTGCTACACGATCGAGTAGCAAGTCTATACGATAGGCTTCTTATTCTACACGATCGAGTATCAAATCTATATGATAGACTTCCTTCCTTTGTCGCATACTCGATCGTTTACCTCTTTCATTCCTCTATCCAAAGTCATACAGAGCCCACAACTCCTGGATTCTAACACTAAGAATATCAAGGTAACTCTTGTGGTGGTGTTCTTGTTTTGTTCGAGACTCGAGGATTGAGTTGCATTCGATAGCGATTGAAAATTCTTCGGTTCGTGTTGTTGGTTGTTCTGATCGTTGCGTTTGAGTTCTTCTTTGGACGCATTGCAGATTGATCGAAGGAATACTAGAAAAATGAGTTCTTCACAGGTATTGTATACTCAATCCTTTGTGTTTAATTAAAGAAGCATGCTTGTAATTTATTGTTTATGCATAATCTCTTTCGTTAGACTATAATTGTTTGTGTTCTTTCTCAATGGACTTTGGAATGATCCTCTTCCGCTCACTGGTTCTCTATTTAGAGTTCTTTCAAGGCGTTCTAACAAAATGCTTTCACTACGGGATTTGATCCCTTCACTGATATTTGATACAAACATTGATGTAAGTAATAATACTAAGTTATTTATATCCTCACAATTTGAAATGAAAGATTTAGGTGAGGATAATGTGACACTTAGTGTTAAGATAAGGAAAACTGAAAATGGATTTTCTTTATATCAATCACACATAGAAACATTAAATTTGATTGCTTTGATAATGCTTCCGTAAGAACATCTTATGATGCTAGTATGAATCTTAAGAAAAATAAGGAAGATAATGTTTCTCGATCTGAATATGCAAAGATTATAGGAAGTGTTATATTTTTATGAACTATAATAGATTTATGATTAAAGATCATTTGATTATTCTTCGTCGTTTATTAAGGTATATTAATGGTGAAAGAGTAGGTGAATACTCGCAGCGGAAAATATCGTGTCCCAATTTTGATTTTATGGAACAATAATTAGAGGATAGAAATATATGGTAAATAAAACCTATTAAACATGCTTTTACTGTGCAATTAGAGAGGAAGGGATGAAGAAATCACATACCCATTGAAGACCAATTCTTCACATTCCTCTCCAATGTCGTCTTTTCCCGATCTCACGAACTTGGCGTCCACAAACTCAATGAATAGGAATAGACACCACCAAGGAATCTTTCTCGTTATTCTCAAGGACGAGAATGGTGCAGAATTATGGGCTTGCACTCAATTTTAGCATGAGGGAAGGAGAGAGAATTGAAAGATTATTCTGAGAAAATGGTTTTTTAAGAACAAAGAGAGAAAGAGAGGGGGAAGGAGATGAAGATGAGAGAACCTTTTTCTCTATCTATCCTTTCTTTACGTGAGATTAGGAGTTGAAGGGTTGGGAGAGTTATAACTTCCTCCCCTTTAATTTCAAAAATCAAATTCAAATAATTTGAATTTTGAATAATAATAATAATATATATAATAAATATTATATTAACAAACTTAATATATATAAATATTAAACTATATGTTATATCACATATAACATATAACCTTTAGTTTACATTATATCTCATATAATATAACCTATAGTTTTTATATAAATCACATTCATATAATTTAATATTTGAATCACATTCAAATAACAACCTCTCATCAAACTATATAAATTTAATATGAATCATATTTATATTAATTATAACATATAGTTTCTATGTGAATCATATTCACACAATTAATATTTGAATTATATTCAAATATTTATTTTTCTCATCAAACTATATAAATTTAATATAAATCATATTCACATTAAATTTTAACATATACATTTTATATGAATCATAGTCATATAATTAATATTTGAATCATATTAAAATATTTACTTTTCTCATAAAATTAGATATAAATTTAATATGAATCATATTCACATTAAATTATAACATATAGTTTTCATATGAATCATTTTCATAAAATTAATATTTGATTCATATTCAAATGTTTATATTTCTCATAAAACTATAAATAAATTTAACATGAATCATATTCACATTAAATTATAACATATAGTTTTTATATGAATCATATTCATAAAATTAATATTTAAATCATATTCAGACGTCTATTTCTCTTATAAAATTATATAATGTATCAACATACATTATGTTATATAATGTATCAATGTACATTACTTAACTGTATCTTATACAATTAATTCCTTTTAATTAATTTGAATAATTCAAATCATACCAAAATTAATTTGATTCCCATCAGTCCTCATTGAGCTAACGAGGGGACCTTATGGACCTATAGATTGAAGCTTCAACGATATGAGATTAATTAATTAAACTCTTTTAATCAAATTAATCAACATTCATTAACTGTCGGTTACTCCACTAAAGACCGATAGCTGAACCCTGCGTACTATAGATATATTTCTGTATTCATTGGATATAACCAATCAACAATGCTTTGACTCTTCACAAATCATTCAAAAGTATAGCTAGGTCAAATTACTGTTTTACCCATGTTGTTACATCTAACTCCTTAAGTACCACCGATCCCTCTGATGAACAATTAGTCATAGTCCAACTATGATCGAGCCCCTCTCAGGCCAGGAGAAGGTGAGGCACCTCATTGTTCAAGCCCTAGAATCAGCCCTTAAGAGAGTAATTTATCTTCTTATCCTAACTATAGGGAAGGAGTAAATTCCTTCTTTTGTAGCTGTGTTCCCAGCTCCTCAATCAGACGAATCCCAAAATGGTACGCTTCTTGAGTCGGCGAATCTGGCCACTCTTACCCATACAAATCAAAGGATCACTCTCATAGGCAGGAATTCAAAACTCATTCAAGATTAAGGTCAAGTCACCTATGGTCATCTTGGTAAAATGTAAGTCTCTTCTAGCAATGGCATTATAAAGAGAGGCTTAACATTTCATGGTTCGGTCTTTATACAAACTCTTTTGTATAAGATACCCTCGCTCACATGTCTCCACAAGAATGATCAGGATCAAATCATTTGTAGTACTTTACAACAATTGTAACAACTACAAAGCGGGCCATATCAGTAGTGTTATTAGGATAAGGCACCTAACCTTATCCATATACTACAGACCATTTAGGTTATCACTTAAACATGATCTACCTGTATCTCTCCACATACACGTTTAAGTTACATCAGATAACCTTAGATCTTAAGTTAATGGATTATTGCACAAGTAATATAAAATTAATCAACTATTGATTCAACTAACATAAAACTACAAGGCTTCAGGGCATACACCCCAATAAATGGCACAATAGATTATTGTTTGCATTTTAATATTTTTCTATCATACTAGAAGGGCGATGTCTGCAAACTGGGTAACTTAGAATGACGAAATAGACTTTACTAGTGGATGTGTTCTTATTGGTATTTCATGGAAGTCTACAAAAAGACTTGTATAACAAGTCCATCATGAAGTCTAAATTTATTGCTCTAAAATTAGCAAGACAAGAGGTTGGGTGGCTTAGAAGCCTATTGGGAGTTGCACCATTGTGGGGGCATCGATATGAGTGGCTTAGAAGTCTACTGGGTGGTCAATTGTGATAGACTTGTTGGTCTATAACCCTTCATTTGGGTGGTTCTAGTATGGACTTGTTGGACAAAACTAAAAGCTTTAAAAATTCCATAGCCCTTCTTTTGAATGGTTCTTGTATGGACTTGATGGATAATTGTAAAATATTCATAGTTCAGTTTTTTAATGGTTTGTCTTTTACAGACTTGATGAAGTTGGTCCTGGTATGGACTAGATGTGAAGCCTTTATAGCTCAGTTTTTTAGTGGTCTATTGCGATAAACTTGATGAAGCAATTAACGTGATTGTAAAGGTATGGTCGCCTTCTATGGAAAGGTTTAAGGGTCTTTTTCTAGAGCTTTCACGTTGACCCGAGGTTCTATATGCATGGCTTTAAATAACATGCTCTTATCGTGAAATTGATGGAAATTTAAGGAGTAAAACATGTTATGGGAGTCTCAACCATAGGTATTGAAAGTTCAAGAGGTAACTCACTCTCTCTAATCAAGTTATTGCCCTACTTCATTATGCATCAATTCAAATCGAAAAATATTGATGTTTAAGTTTCTTCTCCTATATTTGCTTAGATAAATTATTTATTGCTTTTTAATTGTCAGTCATTCGTGAGGGATTATTGTGAATGACTAGTCAAGTAGTCATTTGCTGGAATGAATTGTCATAAAATTAACCAAAGATTTCTAAATTTATTTTCATATTTAATTTAAATTTGAAAACGGTTTTCTGTATTTAATTTAGATATGAAACGCTTTCCTATTTAATTTAGATATGAAATGTTTTTTTATTTAATTAAGTTCTGAAACATTTTCTACATTTAATTTAGAAAAACGTTTTTGTTAGATTCTTATAAAAATAAAAAATGGTTGTTTTAGTCCTCGAAGGTGAGATTTGAGTTTGACATGATATTTCTCTCTATTAAAAAAGACTTAATTCTGAACAAAGTTTTCACTTGATTCCAATCCTTCTTCAACGAGTACATGTCTCAGAAGGGTGTTGTGTTAACCTTGGAAAGCAACCGGCTTCTAGGATTTAGCACCAAGGTCGCGGCGATTTTGCTTTAAAGGCAACAAATCTTCCACGATGCAACAATGAGTGAAATCCGAAATTGACGACGACTAACAATTGTACTTTATTCTTAATATAAATCACGACTTTCATCATCTCTTATTCATACATATACTATCTTTTTTCTACAATGAGTAGCTAAGTTCTTAACCAGATGGGAATATTGTAATCAAAATGGTTATTAATAATGTTAATTAATGCTATTCTTAGAAAAATGTCAATTAATGCTTTTTAAAAAATTGGGTAGGTTTTTTTATCCGTAAAGGAGCTCTCCTATTTTCCCTCCTGCTTCCAAAATTCTATATACATAAACTAAAGAAGTCGATGCCAAAAGGATCAAAGTATCCAACAAAGGATAAGAGACTATACACAAATAAAAAAGAGTTGTGAATATATAACACCATGTAAAAAAATTGTAAATATAGCAAAATTTAGATTGAGTTTTTAGAGTCTATTAATGATAGACTATATAGTTGTTGGGGTGAAAATTTAGATTTCAAAAATACAAGGGAACCAACCTTTAGTTGGAGAATCCCCACATTGGAAAATTTTTATTTGGAAGCCTCCCTTTTGTACTCCAACCTTGGGCTTTGGGTTTCGACCCTAAGGGGTACCCAAGTTTTGGAGGGAGTAAGGAGATAGACCAATGTGAGTTCGATGGACGTCCCACATGTGCATCGCCGCTGCCGTCCGGCCGAATCTTTCGCGATCGTGTGATTATTATTATTATTATTTTATTTTAATTTTCTTATGAAGAAAAACTTGGTCCTCTGCGCGCGTCTTCCGGCCGAGTCTTCCGCGCGAGTCTTCCGACTCCTCGCACGTTCTGAGGCTGTTCGCCTCTTTCTCCCACGACCATTCCATACTAAATGCTTATAAAAGGCATGGCCTTCAACAGTTCATTCACACAATTTTCACTTCCTTTCGAAAGTTCTTCTCTCCTCTTCTACTCTTCCACTTTCTGTTTTCCGAGCAGTGAGTTAGAAAGGGTATGTGTTCCGGATAGTAACGGTGCATTTTCGATCAAGTTTTCTTTTTAGGTTGTTTTATCCTGGGGATGACATGGCAATATTTCTAACCTGCTTGCACACTTGAGCAGAGCCGCGAAATGTCTTAAAGAGAGTGAGCATCACGACTCAGTCTATAACGAGCTTCTATTTTGCAGGTTTTATTCTTTGCTCGACCACTGTGACTTGACTGTTTGCTGCTATCCTGTTCGTCGTATGAGGGTCTTACCGTTTCCAACAATTTTAAGACGAGTTTACCACCACATCACTAATGGTCGTCACTAGCAACAACGACGTTATGACATCTGACCTCAACCATCCATTATGGTTCGAAGGAGCGAACTTCAAACGGTAAAAGCAAAAGATGTTGTTCTTTCTCATCGTCAACAAACTTGTCGACACTTGTATCAGAGATAAGCCGATCGTCTCTTTAGAAAGACCAACTGAACAACAGATAAAAGAAGTTACTGACTTGGAGGAGAAAGACTTTCTTTGTAAGAACTTTATTTTAAATGGTTTGACTAATGATCTGTATGACTACTATAATATAATGAAGACAACAAAGGAGGTCTGGGATGCCCTACAAAAGAAGTACGATACCAAGGAGGCCAGGTCGAAGAAATATGCTGTTAGCCGTTATCTCAAGTTCCAGATGACGGATGACAAATCCGTGGAGGTTCAGTCCCAGGAACTCCAGAAGATAATCCACGAGATAATTACTAAAGGTATGCCTTTAGACGAACAATTCCAAGTTGCTGTTATTATTGATAAACTGCCCCCTTTGTGGAAGAACTTTAAGAACACTTTGAGGTATAAGACCAAGGACATCTCCTTGGAGAGTCTTATCTATTGGGTTTTATGTCCTAAAAACTCACAGTATGTAAAATGATAAACATTTTCTATTATCAATATACTTGTTATTGATCTCATAAATTGTATGAAAGTCTAAATTCAATAAACTAAGACCCATAACTATTGTATGAGTACTTGAACTTTATGTGGATACATAAGAATAGATCGGGTTTGAGTAAATAGTCAGAATGATCTATGGTAGATGAATGAGATGGGGTACCTTATTCTGGTAACACCATTGGATGCGACCTACTCTGTAGTTGTTACAAAGAGTTGTAAAGTGTTACATACGATGTGATCCTAATTCGTACATGTTATAACATGAAGAGTGGGGGCATCCTATGTAATGAGTTTATATAAGATCAGGACCAAGAAAATAAGTCACTCTTACTTTATAACGTTGTTTACTGTTTAAGACTAATTATTTCACCTAGATGATCTAGGTAACTCGATCTTAATCTTGAGCTAACTATGAACTCCTGTTTATTCGGGATTGCCCTTAGATTTGCATAGTTGAGGGTTGGTTCAACAACGCTGGCTCAATAAGACTCCCATTTCAAGGGTAAGACCGGATAGATAGCTGGGGACATAGGGTGCAACACGGAGTTCACACCTACCCGATTTAGAGATAGGAGAAAGGTTGTTCTCTCAAGTACTGAATCCAGGTCTTGAACAAGGGACCCCACCCTTTCATTGGGCTGAGAGAGTTTGGTTTGGTGATTGGATCACAAACTAGTTGTTCATTAGAGGATCAGTAGGGACTTGAGGAATAAGACATAATCTCGAGGGTAAAACAGATATTTGACCCAGCCGTTATTACAAACAACCTGTGAAGGGTCGACTTGCTGATTATGGTTAAATCATGTGGACATAATATATCTATAGTAGAGTGCAAATATAGGCTTTAGTGGAGTGATCCATTAGTTAACGAATGGGGATTAATTCGGTCTAATGAGTTTAGTCAATTATTATCTCGGATCGTTGAAGCCCATGATCTATAGGTCACGAGGTCCTCTTACTAGCTCGAAAAGGGACTAGCTCTATAATAGCGTGATAAGTTAATTGAAACGTTCAAATAGAATTAAGGGAAGTTGTAATTATATGAGATATAATTATATTAATTTTATAATTAAATGGAATAGGAGAATTTATATATTTAAATATGATTTAAATATATATAAAGATGGATATGTGTTAAAATTAATTTAATATTTGATATTAAATTAATATAGTTTTATTTAATAATTAATTTATAAAATTAATTAATTTTTCATTTTTAAAATCAAATATATTTTTAATCAAAATTTTATTTTCAAATAAAATTGGAAAATTGGAAAACAAAAACACAAAATGGAAAAATGGTTTTTTCCATTATCCATCATTTAACTAGCTCACACATATAGCAATATATTTGCCTTGTCTTCTTCCAGCTTATTGATGCAACTCATGCAACTCTTCTCTTTGCATGTTGATCTGCAATATAATGAGAAGATTGGAGTGAAAATCGGGCATGCAATCTACAGAATTTTGAGAACAAATTCGGTTTGAAGAATACTTCTTCAACAAGGTTGTTGCAGTGAGCTTTTCTACTTCATCCCTTGATACAAGCTTGTTTTGAGTCCCACAACTCAATCTAGAGCACCAAGAGAATAGTGGAGAGATCTTGAGGTGGTCTACAACAAGATATGGAGAAGATTATAGCTGGAGAAGGAACTTTGAAGAAGTTCTACAAGAGGTATGTCTTGAAACCCATTTTTCTGCAGAAGCGTACTTTATATTATGCCAAAATTAATGAATTTGAGTGCTTAGATGATCCTTGTACTTTTGTTGCTGTTGATACAATCCTACATTATCACCCAGCTAAGGATCGAGGAGGAAGCTTGGAAGCATAACCAAAGGGAGGAGGTGAACGCAGTACCTAGGAAACCCACCTCTACCGTGGTAAAACTTGACAAAAAAATCTAATGGGACAAAGAGGAAAAGTCAGAACCTTGGCTCCAGCAACCATAACCAACAGAAAAAACAGAAGCTCTATTCAGAAGAAATGGTACAGTTCTTCTACTTTAATTGTAACAAACCTAGGCACATGGCTAGGAACTGTAGGAACAGGCGTTCTCTTGCTGGTCAGGCGAACCTGGCAGAAGAACCGTTAGTTTCCATGATCACATAAGTAAATGTAATCGGTGGTGGATAGACACTGGCGCTACGCGCCATGTCTCTCACGACCTTAGTCTATTTAAAACATATACTCAAACTAAAAATAAGAATATTTTGTTGAGGGATCATCACTCCACGAAAGTTGCTGGAACCGGCAAGGTGGAAATGAAGTTTACCTCTGAGAAGACTCTTAGTTGAAGGACGTCCTACACACTCCAGAGATAAGAAAGAATTTGGTCTCGGGCTATCTCCTTAACAAAGCTGGGTTTACTCAAACTATAAGGGCAAACCTATATACCCTTACTAAAAATAATGTATTCATAGGGAAATGGTATGCAACTGAAGGAATGTTCAAATTAAATTTAGACCTCAATAAAATGAGATCTTCTGTGTATATGTTGTATTCTATGAATTTTTGGCATGCTAGACTCTGTCATGCGAATAAGAATTTAATTAATAACATGATTAGATTGGAAATGATACCTAAGTTATCCATGAATGATTTTGATAAATGTGAGTATTGTAGTCAAGCTAAAATTACTAAAACTCCGCATAAATCTGTACTTAGGATTTCTGGGCCTCTAGATTTAATTTATTCTCATTTATGTGAATTTGATGGCATCTTTACTAGGAATAGTAAAAGATATTTCATTACTTTATTGAGGACTGCTCTGATTTTACTTTTGTATATTTGCTGAAAAACAAAAGTGATGCTTTTGATGCCTTCAAACTTTTTGTTTCTGAAATAGAGAATCAGTTTAATAGAAAGGTTAAAAGACTTTGTAGTGATAGGGAAACCGAGTATGACTCGAACAGTTTTAATGAGTTCTTTAACTCACATGGAATAATACACGAAAAGACCACACTTTATTCTCCTTAAATGAACGGAAAAGCCAAAAGGAAAATAGAACTTTAGCTGAGCTAGTAGTTGTTATTTTTAGTTTAGGAGCCGCGTCTTGTTGGTGGGGTGAAATCATCCTTACCGTGTGTTATGTCCTAAATAGAATCCCAAAGTCTAAAATCAAAACTTCACCTTACGAAATTCTCAAGAAAAGAAACCAAAGTTGTCATACTTTAGAACATGGAGTTATCTGGCCTTTGTAAGGATTGTAGACCCAAAAAGGAGAAAGTTGGCTAGTAGAGCTTACGAGTGTGTCTTTATAGGTTATGCCTTAAATAGTAAAGCCTATAGGTTCTATGATCTAGTGAATCAAGTGATCATTGAGTCAAATGATGCCGACTTCTTTGAAGATAGATTTCCTTTTAAATCAAGGAATAGTGGGGGCTCGGGATCAATTGGTCTAACCCTAGTTAGAAATCTTAACCTTAGAGAGGAAACCGACCCAGAACCTAGAAGAAGCAAAAGAGCTAGAACCACCAAAAATTTCGGAAATGACTTCCTAACCTATAATGTAGAAGAAGATCCTAAAGATCTGAAAGCTACCCTGCCCTCAGTAAATGCCAACCTATGGCAAGAAGCCATAAATGATGAGATGGACTCACTTGAGTCAAATAGGACTTGGCACTTAGCAAATCTACCCACAGGTTACAAAGCAATAGGGTACAAATGGATCTTAAGGAGGAAACTTAGATCTGATGGAACTGTTGACAAATTTAAAGCTAAGTTAGTGGCAATGGGCTTTAGACAAAGAGAAAACGTAGATTTCTTTTATACATTCTCCCCTGTCACTAGAATTACCTCAATCTGTGTCCTGTTTTCTCTTGTCGCCCTGTATAACCTCGTAGTACATCAGATGGATGTAAAGACCGTTTTCCTAAACGATGAACTTGAAGAAGAGATTTACATGGAACAACCAGAGGGTTTTGTAGTCCATGGTCAAGAAAATAAGGTGTGTAGATTAGACAAATCTCGCTATGGACTAAAACAAGCTCCTAAGTAATGGCATGAAAAATTTGACGACCTTATCCTATCTAAAGGGTTCAGGGTTAATGAAAGTGACAAATGCATCTACTATAAGTTTGAAAATAATCTTTGCACTATCTTGTGTCTATACGTAGATGATTTGTTGATCTTTGGGTCGAACTTGCACATCATAAATGATGTGAAATCAATATTAAGTGCAAACTTCAACATGAAAGACTTAGGAGAAGCTAGTGTAATCTTAGGCATAAAAGTGAATAGGTCTGAAAAGGGAATTTCTTTGGATCAATCTCACATATAGAAAAGATTCTAAAGAAATATAATTACTTTGATTGTAAACTAGCATGTACTCCTTATGACCCTAGTGTTAAGTTGTTCAAGAACACTGGTGACAGTGTTAATCAATATGAGTATGCGAGCATCATAGGCAGTCTTAAATACGCTGCTGACTGCACTAGACCTGACTTAATTTATGCTGTAAGATTACTTTGCAGGTTTACAAGCAGACCTAGTAAAGAGCATTAAAATGCTATAGAAAGGGTAATGAGGTACTTGAAGAAAACTCAAAACCTAGGATTACATTATCAAAAGTTTTCCGTTGTCCTAGAAGGATTTTGCGATGCTGACTGGAACTCTCTTTCAGATGATTCAAAGGCTACAAGTGGTTATATCTTTAATATAGTAGGCGAAGCTATCTCTTGGAAGTTCAAGAAACATACTATTTTAGCTCAATCTACGATGGAGTCTGCTATCAGAGATTCCCTTATGGAAAAAGTCGATAGCAGCCATATTGATCCATTGCGATAGTACTGCAGCAATCGCAAAAGTTCAGAATCGTTATTGTAAAGGAAAGAGGCGACAAATACGTCGTAAGCACAGTACTATTAGAGAGTTTCTCGCTACTGATGTAGTTAGAGTGGATCATATATGGATTGATGAAAATTTGGCAGATTCTTTAACAAAAAGACTGGCCAGAGAGAAGATTTTTAGAACCTTAGAAAGGATGGGACTCATGTTTATAGAAAGATGAATCACGGTGAGGGAAACCCAACCTGTAGACTGGAGATCCCAAGAAACAGGTTCAACGGGTAATAACTTATCACAAGTGATATATAGTGAATCATGCTAAACCAAACATAGAGTTCCATTCCTATGACTTAGAGTCTGAGCATAACATCCTGAAGCGTAAGAAAGGTTGAACGCAGTTCTTAATGAGATCTATACTTGATGACAAGTGGGATACCTAGCTACAAGAGTACTCTTGATAGACTCACATATGTGAATGTGGAAGTGATGGTCGCTTCCTATGGAGTTTTTAGGCAAACTCTCTAGAGCGTTCACTATACCAGGATACACGTGCTAGGCTTTAAAGCATGAGCTTTTGTACTACATCTTAATGACACTCTGTGTGAGATGCTGTTAGAGATAGAGTTCAAAATCAAAAGTTACTCTAGTACATTATGAATCATCTACACTACATTAAAGTTCAAGTCGTAAGACACCTTTCCTTATGCACAGTGTTGTGTAGACTGAAACTGCTCGATGAAAAACTTTTTTTCTCTTCTCTTTTGTTTAAATTTTCAAGTGGGGGATTTTGGGTGAAAATTTAGATTTAAAAAATAAGAGGGAACTAACCTTTGGTTGGAGAATCCCACATTGAAAATTTTTTCTTTGGAAGCCTCCCTTTTGTACTCTAACCTTGGGCTTTGGGTTTGGGCGCCAAGAGGTACCCATGTTTTAGAGGGAGTGAGGAGATAGATCAATGTGGGTTCAGTAGACGTCCCACACGTGCGCTGCCGCCGCCGTCTGGGCGAGGCATGGCGTTTACACACTTAGGCAGAGCTGCTTCTTTGAAATTAAAAAGGAGAGAAAAAGGGAAAAAGAAGAAGGAGAAAATAACTTTGAACTTATTAAAGGGATTTTTGAAATCTAAAATTCACAAATGTCTATGTTTGAGGCCCAGAATTTGGAAGTCTTGATATGGTTAGTGCAAGTTTTGAAAACCTAGGTTTAGGTCACATGTGTTTTTTAGTGGTTGTTTTATGAATTGTATAATCTCCAGTGTACAACTAATGGATACGTTTTGAAGATAGTTTTGAATTAAATATTCAATCAATTCCTTTTTAAAAAAAAATAAATTAATATTAGTGGCGCTACATATTTTGCAATTCTAATTCAATTTCTTTATACATTGTTGATCTATGCACGTGTCAAAATTTAAGGTTAAGATGAAAAGTTTAATTACAAATATTATAAAGTATACACAAAATATGATAAATTATATACACAAAATATGATAAATTATGTAATTAATTATGTAATCAAGATAGTCCAACAAAATTTAAAGCTAAGCAAAATTAAAATGGTCAATTGAAGTTAAAAGTAGTAGGCACATTCATAATCCCGTAGGGACCAGGGGGACATTATTGATTTTTTTTCATTTTTAATATTTGCACTCGGATTGAAAAGTTTAATTTTTTTTTCTTTTTACATTTTAAAAATTCAATTTTGTGCAACTTTAAACCCTAATTTCTCCTATTCCTTTTTTTTTTCCCAAAAAAACAAACAAATAAACAAAGCTCCTATTCCTACACGTAAATCAATATTTAATAAAGGGTCAAAGCAAGTTAGAGATGGAGGAGAAGAACTTACCTCTGGTGTTCGTATGACCCCTTGTTTATAGTGTGTGGCTTTAGATTCCTAATTCAAAAGAGGAGTAGAAAAGATAAAGATGATTAAGAAACATCAATTTGTGCCAACTAAGAGAATTTGGACATGGCCTCTGAAAAGTAACCCTTTTGGGATAGAAAAATATCTATCTCGGCCTTGGAGGTCGAGGTGCGTAAATTGGGCTAAATGGCCCAACGTGTCTCATCCTCATTTAAGTGGCAGTTTGAGTTATTTGGCCTAACTCGCCTCAGCCTCAGCCTCCGAAGGCGAGGTGAGTAAGTTGGGCCGAATGGCCCACCTCGCTTTGGGCCCTTTTAGCCCTATGCCTCTCATTTTCTTCCTTCATTGGCCTATTGGTCTATTTCTTACACTCCTCTTATCTTCCTGAACTCGTGATTTTTGATCAAAAAATGACCTATAACAGCTACAAAATATTTTTTTTTATACTTAATATACATTTTATATCATTTACAAGTAAGATTCAAATTCTTCTCAATCTTTTTAGTTTTAAGTTTCAAATTCTTCTCAATCCTTTTGTTTTTCATACTTTTAGATCTATGTAATAAATCATGATACTTTTGTAGATTTAAATCTATATCAATATGGAGAAATATTTTAAAAGAAAAACGAGAATAGGGACTATAGACTCATCATCTTCAAGAAAGAAACATACTTCTAATTCTAAATTTTATACAAAAAAAAAAATCAACTTAGAAGAACTATCCACAGATTTGGTCTTAAAAGTAATTTTTTATTACATAGTGTCCTTATATAAAATTCATGGATCCCTCACAGGATATATTGCAACTATTGGAAATATAGAGATATTTTGAAATAAAGATAAAGAAAAAAGTTTAGAGATATTTTTTATACGTATATAATTCAAGCTAACGATATAAACATATTCACTATAACAATGACGTGCATAATTACAAGTCAATTCTTAAAACATAACCATCACAATGCAACGACAATCACAAAGTCTTCTAATTTTAGGATAATTAATAAGTGTACATACCAAGATATGCAAAATAATCAATGTCGGAAAATTAAATATATTTATCTGATTTATAAATTTTGTGTATTCAAACCAAAATTAAATAATGTAAGTTAACAATGTAGTCATAAATTAAATTTCATATTATATAATATATTTTTCTATTAATTAATTATTTAATCACTTGGAATAAAAAAATGATTATTATATAATTTATTTAATATATTATTACACAAAATTTATTTAATATATTTATCTATTAATTAATTATAAATTTGCTTTTATTTAATCACTTAGAATAAAAACAAATGATTATTACATTTAATTTTGGTTTGAATACACAAAATTATGTAATATATTTATTATTAATTAATTATAAATTTTGTGTATTCAAACCAAAATTAAATTAAATGTAAGTTAACAAGGAGTCATAAATTAAATTTCATATTATATAATATATTTTTCTATTAATTAATTATTTAATCACTTAGAATAAAAAAATGATTATTGCTATATTAAACATTAAAATAATTCAATAAATATAGATTAATCAAAATATTAATAGTTAATAAATAATTTTTATATTAAATATTTAGGATAACATAAAATATTAATGATAAATATATTAGGTTAAAATTTATTAAATCTAGATATATAATTAGTTAAAATTAAATATACTAACAGTTGAAATGCCTTGAATCTGCGCTTCGAACAACCAAGTACGAGGGTCTCGCTATATAAACTCTCTAACCCTAGAGGCACCATTATGATGTAATTTTCGCATTCAACATATTTATTTATTTGTAGTTATTTACGATTATGACCCTAGGGTTTAGAGTAGTGTGCTATATAAACTCTCTAACCCTAGAGGCACCATTATGATGTAATTTTCGCATTCAACATATTTATTTATTTGTAGTTATTTACGATTATGACCCTAGGGTTTAGAGTAGTGTGCTATATAAACTCTCTAACCCTAGAGGTGTCGTTATGATGTAATTTTCTAAAAATATTCTCTCTAATAATACTGTTCTCCTTCTGCCCATGGACGTAGCTAACACACTGTTAGTGAACCACGTATATCTACGTTCCTTTCTTGTGTTCTTTAATTGTCGATTTCGTAACACTAACTATTTAGATTATACTTTTACGGTTCATTTGGTAGCTATAAAAATCTTATCTATGAATGGTATTAGAAAACAAACTTCGATATTATATATTTGCTTGAAATCTTATGACAAGACTTATAAAAACAAATCGACCTTAAGAATTGGCTTTTACGAGCATAAACCAAATACTCACAATCGTTCTAATCTATTCACAACATAATAGCAGTAGCAAGAACTCAAACCTCATTCAAGAAGCAAAAAAACGAAAGCACTAAAAAAAAAAGGTAAAATTGTTTACAAACAAATTTTGAGAGGCTCCTGAGAAGAAAAAAGATCTACTACTTTTTATTTCTACTCAATTCTTAAAGGATTGATGTAACTTTTTTAGTTTTCGTGTTTATTGATTGAAGGACTTTTAAATATTGCATATCAATCACTTCATGTGTCTTGTGCTCATGTTTCTAGTCTTTTAGTACAAATTTAAATGATTGTTTGATTTGTCTTAGTTCATAAGAGTAAAATTTAAGTTAGAATACGGGATGAATGACGGTTAGTAAAATTTGTACGGATGGCGTCCACTCGAAATTTGACCTTCTGCTTATATCAACTGCTTGTAAAAGTACTATTTTAACTCCAAAACGCATGTGAGGCCAGATGCAACCCAAATTTTGCGCTCTTTTCTCTCGTTCCTCTCGTTCCTTCATGTCGTTCCCCACTTCACGTTCCTCTCGCTCCTTCATCTCGTTTCCTAATTCACGCTGCTCTCCATCATTTTTTTCCTTGATTTTTCCCTTCATTTGAATTCTTCCTCTCGTTTTTTCCTCAAGAGCTTCTTCCTCGTCAATTTTGTAATCTTTTCCTTTGAGTTTTTCCTTCTTTTGAATTCTTACTCTCGCTTCTTCCTCTCATTTCTACCACTCCCGCTTCTTCCTCTCGTTCTGATTCACGGTCAACTGAAGAAAAGAATGTGGGAAGGAAATCTTGTCAAAAAAATGAAAAAAAGAAAAAAAGAAAAAAGAGGGCGACATAAACATAAATCGTCAAAAAAGAAAAGAAGGAAAATCACTAAAAAAAACAAAGGCATCGTAAATAGAAGAAATCACTGGAAAAGAAAAAGGAAAAAAAGAAGAAGAAATGCAAAAAAACGAAAAAAAAATCTACAAAAGAGAGAAAGAAGAATGATAAAAGTGATAAATTCAAATGGTGATTTTTTTATTAATAAATTGAAAAGTGAGGTCAAATTTCGAGATGATCCCTAAATAGAGACCAAGGTACCCATTTCACAAAAAACTTACATGAGAATGAGGATTTTCCAGTAGAAGTTGTTAAAAGAAAAGAAAAGAAAAAAAAAAAACAAAAAAAAACCGTTAGGCTAATGTTTTCCTTGTATTTTAAAAACTAGATAGAAATGTTGGTTTTATAATATTAGTCAAGAAAATTTATTTGAGTTCGAGAAAGTCAGTTGATAAAATTCACCTTCCTTACAATTGTATGCCTGACCAATTTTGGGTTCTAAGATTATCTAAACATGAATCTAATTATCAATGAAATCTATTTCCTAAGATGCCCCCTTTGATTGTTCCACTTATCTTTAGTTTAGATTTAATTTCGATTTCAATAATTAGTATATTTCAATGTGTTATCTAGATAAAATTAAGTGTTAGTTTCTACGGTATTCAATTGAATTAGAAACTCAATCATGAGAACAATACTCGACACTCATCACTATATTAAAACTTAATCTGGACACTTACGTTAGAGATTTTTCACCTTAGTTGTATGAACAAAGTTTGCGTTAGAGATTTTTTTGTCCTCTTTTGTGTTAGTATTAGGGATTTGATTTGTTAGATGATAAAATTAAATTTACCTTCACCCAAAAACTTAAACTAATAGATGAAGGCTGGAAATATAAAGAAGAGTCAAACAAGTATAAATGATTATTAATTGGGAAAGAAACAACAATACTAGGGTGGGAGGAGACCAACCAGCTCTAGTTCCAACTTAAATGACCAAGTGACCAAAAAACTTAAACGGATGGGTGAAGGTAGATTTAATTATATATCATCTAACAATTGGGGAAAAAAAGTTAAAACTCAGTCTACTATACAATTGAGTAAATGTGTCCACGTTGTCTAAGAAAATGGTTTTTTATAATATGTAAAGTAGAGGATCAAACCTTTAACTAGTGTATATTGAATTAGACTCGTTTTGACAAGGTAAAAAAATGGTTGGTCTTTATAGCATGAGATTTCAAATCTTCTAACATTTTAATTATTCTATTTTTTTATTTATTAGAAAAGTATATTTGAAACAAGAAAAAAAGAACCATTAAACACTCCATTAGGTTATTTATGACTGTCACATGATGGGGGAAACAACAGCACGCGGAATTGTGTGCGACTGAATTTGAGGTCCGGGTCTTTTAAAAGCCACTTTAAATTTGATGGCCGTGACACCCAATTGTTAGTACTGATATGATCTATCTTAAATTATGGACACTGGACTTTCTAGATTATCTATTTTAATATCATCTTAAATGGATGGAGATAAATTTAATATTATATTATCCAACAATATCACTAACAGATTTTTCCGAATATAGTAAGATTCGAGAGTTGCGGGAGTTAACTAGGAAGCTTAATGTTGATGCGTCCTGGAACAACGAAAAGAAAGTAGGTGGGCTAAGTTGGGTGGTTCATCATGACTCTGAGGACTCTCCTATTTGCACTAGTCAAAACAAGTTCTTTGATCATGAGTGGTCATTTAAGGCTTTGTAAGGTAAGGGTAAATAGTTTGGATTAAATCCTTGCTCTTAGAGGCGAGGGGCACCATGTCACCCTTTGTGGGTGGAGTCAGATTTGGTGGATATAAGTCGTGCTCTCAATGAGCCATTCATCGACATGTCTGAAACTAAAAATGTGGTTGAAGCTTTTTGAAAATCGTTCATAGTTTGAGTGTTGTTAATTTTGTCGTCTATTGTAAGTGTACATGTAATGTTGTCATCCACTCTCTAATTTGGGATACATCCATTCGTTTTGATTATAGGTCTCCTACCTCTGAAGATGTTAAAGAGGCCCGTTGAGACTTTATTTACCCATGATCAATTAACAAAGAGTTTGTTGGTAGTCAGTTTTGGTTAATAAAGTTATTTTTTTTAAAAGAAAAAAAAAACCCTTAGATTTTAGAGGGATTTTCAACAATAGAAAAATAAAGGAAACTATTTATACAAAATCGTAAAATTTTAATTTTTTTCTTATAGAGACTGAGTCTATTAGTAATAGAAACTGATAGAAGACTATCACTAATAAACGTCGAGTTTATATTTTTTTACTATTTTTATAAATAGTTTCAGATTTTTTCTATGTGGGAAAATTTCTCTAAATTTTATGAGTATTAGTTTTTATTCTGTTATATATATATATATATATATATATTTGCTTCTTCTGCTTCTAATTCTGAATTCAAGTTGCATTCTGGTAGCCATTATTATTGGTGCGGATGATTATTTATTTATTTATTATTTCTTTTTTTAGAAAATTCGGTGCTGATGATTATTAAGCAAACATGATTTTCCTCCAAAATGAATAAATAAATGCGTAAAAATAGCAATTAAATCATAAAGACTATTAATAAATACCCCACATAATGTGGTAACTATGATTGAGGTGTTTCATCTTCCTTTTTGATTCATTAAAAAAAAAAAAGAAAAAAGAAAAAATCCTTTTCATTTTAAATCTTTGAAAAACTATGATTCGGTTTGATAACCATTTAGTTTTTAGTTTTTCTTAAAAAAAAAATAATCTATATACATTATTTCTATTTTCAATTTTTTTTCTTTTGTTATCTATTTTTTTTATTAATGATTTAAAAAACAAGTCAAATTTTGAAAACTAAAAAAGCGTCCGTTTGTTAATCATTTGGTTTTTTTTGTTTTTGTTTTTGATAATTAAGCTTATATCATCCATATTTCTTACCAGGACTTACATATTTCTTGAGTACAACGGTAGAATTCTTAACCAAATTCTAAAAACAAAAACAATATTTTGAAAGCTACTTTTTTTAGTTCTCAAAATTTTACTAGGTTTTTTAAACTATTAGTGAAAAGTAGATAACAAACGAAAAAATTTGGTGGTGGAAGTAGTGTCCATAGGCTTAATTTTAAAAAACAAAATGGTTACCAAACGGGACCTTAAAAAAATTGTTTTTGTTTTTAGAATTTGGTTGAATTCAACTATTGTACTTTAGAAAAAAATGCAAATCATGATAAGAAATAAAGAACAAATAATTTTCTTGGAACCAACTACCCTCAGACGGTGAAACTTGACAATAGTGAATAGTCACAAATGACAGTTGTCAGAAATGTGGAACCTACAAAACAGAAACTCATTACAGGCTGAGTCGCGGTTCTCGCTCTCTTTAAGACGTTTTGTGGCTCTTTCTAAGTATGCAAGCAGTTCAATTGAAATGTCACGTCGTCCCTAGGATAAAACAGCCAAAATAGATAATACTGTCTCGATCGGAGTAGCACCGTGACCGATCAAAAATTCACACCCTTCAGACTGACTTGCTCGGAAAACTTGAACGGAAGAAGTAAAAAAAAAAAGAGCGAGAGAGAAATGGTGATAGGAAATCATGTTGTGTCTCACTACCAAAAAGACTTGCGCCTTTTATAGACCTCTAAAGCTAACAGAAGATGATACAGAGAATGCTCGGCAGAAAATGTGCGATTCTGCAAAATGCGTGGAGCCACTGATCGTGCATATGCGTGAAGAGGACTACTTGACCGGCTCGCAAGCGACACATGTTGATTTGGTTTTGGTCAAAAAGGAAAAAAAATATTAAAGTAAAATAAAATTTAAAATATTTTTTTAAAAATAATCACATACATTGACTTATGTCCTTACCCCTCTAAAATATGGATACCCCTTGGTAGTTCACTTCTCAACTTAAGCAAGGTGAGATTCTCAAAATCAATTCTTCCTTTTTAAAAACCCAAATTTTCACCAATAAATTTTAATTTTCAAAAATAAAAAACAAAAAATGAAATGGTTACTAAACGGGTCTACATTTTAAATTCTGAGTTTTAAAAAATAGGTGTGTCCATGGATTTTTAAAATATATTCTTTTAGTTTTCAAATTTTGAAAAAAATGAGTTTAAAAATAATTATAGAGAGAAGAGATTATTTTCATAAAAACATTATTTTTCTAATTTAAAAATAATAGAAAAATTATTACATGGACCTTTTAATGAAACTTTTTTTTTTAAATTCAAAGACCATATCAAATACACACATTCTTATAAGTTCAAAATTAAAAAGATACATCAAACAAAAGATCTTTTTTTCTAAAGAAATTGACTAGAAATTATTATATGTCCAAGGTCCAATATGAAATAATTTCAGGGACTTTTTTGAAAAGTTAAAGATCAAACATATATATTCTTCCTAATTTGGAGACTAAAATGATAATTTTTCGAATTTTTTTCTCTTACCAATCTCACATATAGATTGCATACTATTTTTGTTGATGAGGTTTATAGAGATGCATTACTTTTGTAACTAGAGTCGTTGACATTATTGTGATGTTATTGTAATTTTTTGGGTTTCATTATGTTGGTAAACGGTAAATTTGCAGTTTCTTTCATTATTGAAATCATTGTGGTGTGGATTCATAAAATTTGCTAGCTATGTCATTGTATTCAAAAGTTTGCTAGATTGGTTTATGTTAGTTTGATATCGAATTTCGTAGTTAGTTACAAATCTATTATCGGTTGATGGAGTAAGTTGATTTTCCATCTTAATTATGAAAATTTTCTCTAAATTTCATGAAGATTGAAGTATGGATTCTCTATCGAGAGTTTAAGAAAAACAGGTTTTTTTGTAAGAAATTATTCTCTTATTCTCTGTTTAATAATTTTTTTATTTCAATTAAATCCATACATAAGAGTTCAAAATTGTCAAGTATTTTAAAATATCCATACTAACTTTTTTTTTTTTTTTTGACCATTTGTAGGGTGAGGGGATCTAACTTCTAACAAGATAGTACATACTTGATGCCTAATGAGTTATGTCCTTTTTGACACTATTTATTAAGTATCTCATATCCATTAAACAAATAAACCATAAATTTAAATATTATTATCATGTGATAAATTCTTCTTATTTATTTTTTGAAATATTTTAATTATTTCTTGATGTAAGTGAGAGAGTGAATGCATAAAAATGAATGCATCTTGGGATGCAGTTGAGTATTACCCATTTAAAAAAAAAAAAAAAAAGAAGAAAAAGATAACATGGGAATTAACTGGGCCAAGAATAGGGATGGAGACAGATTATTTCCAATGGAATTTTTTTCCCTTCTCTCTCCTCATTACAATAAAAAAATTTCCATCCCATTCGAGGCATATCTCGTGAAAGAAAATAATTATTAAGTATAAACAAAGTCCCAAATTGGTTTGGGAAGAGAATAATCATGGGTATATAAGTTGTGACAAATACAATGATCTCTATTGATATAGATATGAGACATTTTAGAGTCGTTCCAAAAATAAAACCATAGCCATAAAGTGACCCACCACCTGACCCGATCCACTTTCATCAGAGGTTGGGTCGATTTCAAAGAAAAATCAGCTTGATCTGACCCACTTATACTCTTAATTGAAGCAAACTCATGAAAGTTTTATCACATGATATCATACCATTTATGTAGAGGTCCCGATGTCTCACAAGATTTAATGAACATGTACATAAAAGGTCAATTATATGACAAAGATAGGAAGCTTTGATGAGCAGCATCTAGAGCCTTGCCAATCAACATAAGGAAAATTCCCAAAAAAAAAAAAAAAAAAGGAAAAAATGGGTCTGAGTTTCTTGCCTGTGTTGTTGCCCATATCCATTTTAGGAGCCATTGATGCTGTTGATGATCAATATTATTATAGTAGATATGCTCTTTCCATGGTTTTGGCACCACTGCTTATTAGGTCAGTTTTATCATGCATTGTTATTTTCATCTTTCACTACAAGAAATCGCACTTCTCCCGATGCAACAAATCGTCAGAAAATGGTGAAAAATACGTCGGGAGATCTTCTCCCGAAGAAAGATGGATCGTCGAGAATTTGATCGGAAAAAATTTGTCGGGAAAGATTCTCTCCCGACGAAAGATGGATCTTCTGGGTCTTGAAAAAATTTAATTTTTTTTTGTTGAAATTTGAAGGTGGAAGGGACAGCTAAGGAAGATGGAAGGACTCCTAGCATTTGGGATATACCTTTGGTTCAATCTGGTATATATGCTCTCTATAATCTATACCCACTTAAATCCTCATATAATTTTACTCTTCAAATTATGTTTGTGCCTTTTTTAAGTTTTTCTATGTAAATTATGGGTTTTGATAACATTTTCAATCATAGAACAACAAAATATAAAAAAATGATTTTTTTTCTAAGAAGAAAATTTTACGACGTGACAACCTACTGATTGAATATTTAGTGGACTGAACCAAAAATAGGTGTCTCTCGAGGTGTAGTACTATGTTTTTTTTTTTTTTTATGATAATGAATTTTAAGGTTTATTTCGCATTTTGGTTGTTCTTTGTAATTTGTACTTTTGTTCGATCTTTGTAATTTCTATTTTTGTTACTTAACTCAAAAAAGAAAAAAGAAACTATTTTAATACTTCTCTTGTTTTTGTTTGTAGCATTTGAATAAGAGATCGTTGCAAGTATAGCAATCAGGTTTAAAGTATTTACAAATATAGTACAAAATTTGCTGAAAAAATACAATTTAGATTTGTCTCTTGGACATCAATGATAGATTAATATCACTGTAGGAATCTATTAGCGATAGAGTCTATCCCTAATAGTACTCTATTCGCAATAAAGTTTATAATTGATATATTTTGCTATATTTGAAAGGCTTTGAAAATGTTACTATACTCTTAATTATTAGTCCTAAAAGTACTACCAACACTGCAATTACCCTTTGAATGACATGAGAACAACTAAAAGACACCGACGTAGGTTGCAATTAATTTCCTTTGCCGATCAAAGTTGAGAATTCCTTGCATGAACAGAATTCAATTGACCAATGTATTACTTATGTTTCTAGAGATATATTCATTTTTACACGAGATTTATTTGACCAATGATCCAAATTTTGGATTTGTAACAATGTTTTCCCATATTTCTTAAAAATAATGAAGTAAAAATCTCTGTCATTGTTATAGTGTACTAAGAGCATGTTAATTATTCATATTGTCCTTGTACATGATATATGAAGGTTCAGCATAGCAAGCGTGAGTGAGAGATTGAATAGGAGAGTAAATGAATGGTAGATGTATAACCCTAAACATGTGAGAGCACTATTGTATCAAATTAGTTGAACATGGGCACAAGGAAGGGAGGAGAAGCGCATGTGCAAGCGTGAGGGAGGGAGGAAATGCCCTAGCGTGTGAGGGCACTATCGACGAAATCACCTTAATTTCACACTCACAAAAATCATTATGGACAATATGGATGATTAACATGCTTTTAGTGCATTTTGGAGATGAAAAATAATCATACTTCATTATTTTCAAATTGTGGAGCAAACAATATTATGACCATGAATTTAAGTGCATCTATAAAATATATATATATATATTATAGAACTATATATATAATAGTTGGAAATTGGTTTGTTTTTCTTTGCCAGAGTTAGGTATATATTGCTTAATTGGTTTTGGTCAATTGATTAGTTAATGTTTGTTAGTGTAGGAATATGTGAAGCTTATGGCAGATATGGGAATTGATGCTTATAGATTTTCCATCTCACGGTGAAGACTCATTCCAAGTAATGACACCAAGTTCTTGTACAAATAATAATAATATCCCCACCAAAAGAAGACATGCATTTGACCATATTGCCCTTTTTATGTCTATTAGATGGAAGAGGACCTTTGAACCCAAAACGCGTAAAGTACTACAACAATCTCATCAATGAGCTACTTCTTCATGGTTAATGAAAATTTTTAGAGACAGTTACAAATGTAGATATTAGACTTAAAGTATTAGCAGATATAACATAATGTAAAAAAAAAATTGCAAATATGACCAAATTGAAATACTTTATCATGATAAACCATATTATTGGTAGAAGTCTATCAGACCATATCATTGGGAATAGTCTATCAATGATAGAAGTTAGTTATTATTCTATATTTACAACTTTTAAAATATAATATTATACACTTGGTTATTATTCCTAAATATGTTACCAATTGCAATTACCCAAATTTTTATATAAGTCATAAACATCATGTTATAATATATATATATATATATATATATATAAAAGAGAATTATACATTGATAAATTTGTTGTTCTTAGGCATCCAACCACATGTGACATTTCTCAATTATGATCCTCCATAAGTACTTGAAGATGAATATGGAGGATGGTCAGTCCAAGGATTGTGCAAGTATTTGAATAATTAAGGTTTAAATTCTATTCGACTTTGGTAATACTTTCGACACTTTAACTCTTTTTGGGTATTATATTTTCAACTGTTGTTTATTTTTGTCTTTATATTTTTAAAATGTTTTTTTTTCGTCGTACTTTTAAAAAATGACCATTTTAGTCCTTTCATTTTTTTCAATCGCAATATTCTTAAATTGTAGTCATAAATTTGTATTAAAGGATTTACATAATGTATAAAATTTTGAAAAATTTTACAAACAGGGACCAAAATGGATACGTTTTAAAAGTATATAGAAACTAAACATAAGATTTTGAAAATATAGGAACCAAAATAAACCAACGTTAAAGTATATACCAATAAAAAATGAACCAAAGCCAAAAATAACAGCAATTACTAGTATTTAAATTTCAAACTAACAATAATATATGCCTTTAATTTGTTCCCATGTGTGAATACATTGAGAAGTTGGCACTAAAATTAATTAATTGAAGTTTTCTTATCTTATATTGTGATTTGAATTTGGAGATATGACTTGGGATTTTTGCCACCACAAAGATGTTCAGCTCCATTTGGACAAAGAAATTGCTCTAAAGGAAACTCCACAACTGAGCCATACTTAGCTGTGCATTATTGTTTACTAGCACATGCATCAGCTGCAAATTTGTACACAACAAAGTACAAGGTACAATGTGTCTCTCCAAAGTTTTCCTTCAATATTAACCAATATTTCAAAGCATATTTATATATACGTTTAAATACCATTTGGTTTTTGTTCATTTTCGTTCATCTACTTTTAAAATATTCATTTCGATTCATATACTTTCAACTTTAGTTCATTTTGATCCCTATATTTTAAAAACGTTCATTTTGGTTCTTGTACTTTCATATTTGATTCATTTTGGTCATTGAACTTTAAAAAAAAATGACCATTTTTATCCTTTAAAAGCGAAAATGAAAGAACAAAAATGATAACTTTTTAAAAATATGAGAATCAAAATGAACCAAAGTTGAAAATACAAGGACCAAAACAATGACGAATCTAGAATTTAAAGTTGGAGGCAAATGCATGTAATACTCAAACTAAACTATTGTGCATTATATCTATTTTGTTTAATATAGATATTGACAACACGAATTTATATATACATAGTTTTATATTATTTTTTTAAAAAAATAAAATATAATTGAATAAACTAAAAGAATATACCTAAAATACAACATAAAATCTATATTATAACTTTTCTAAAATTGAGCTAAAGTTATTTATATGAAATTGATTTTCTAAAAATAAGTTGTCATGTATTTAAAAATAAAATCATGCACACTTTGGAACATATTATATTATATTATATCATATTAAATTTTTTAAAATGTAATATATTTTAGTTGATGTAATTTCAAATGTCTAAATATAATCTTTATTAGTTGATATTATAGTTTTAAAATTCTATATAAAAGTAGCTTCAAAATTATTGAGGCCTAATTTTAAGATTTGTCAAAAATATAAAAGTTGAATTTAAATATTTTAAGGTACAAAAACAAAAATAGAATACATATGTCAAAATAGTATTTCAATCATCTTTGTATCTATATCTATGAAGTTAAATTCATTACAAAAATTAAAATCTCATTTATTTTATTTTAATTATTTATTTTGAAAATTAGAAATCTTCTTAATTAATTAGGTATATATATATATATATATATATTTAAAAGGCATGTATCTTTTAGTTTGGAAAATTAATATATGTTTTTATTTGAAAAATGAAAATTTTCATTTTTATTACCAAATTCGAATTTTGGAGGATCTAATGTAACAAATTACAAGTAAAAAGTACAGAAGGGTTACGTAGGAAGAAATGAGAGAATTATTTGTAGCTGGAAAGATCCGAACCAGGAAGTGTAGAGGGGTATGCTGAACCTGAGACACACGGTGGGGATCATAGCCAACGAACCAAAAGCCAAAGTTTCCTACACAGCAAACTTTAAATAATATTGTATGTCAAATACAAAATTTATATATATGAATAATATTTTTCCGAGTTGAGGGCCCCTTCATGGATTCACTGGTGGACCAAAATGAATACATTTTTAAAGTATAGGGACCAAAATAAATCAAAATTGAAAGTACAGGACAAAAATGAATAATTTAAAAGTATAAAGGCCAAGATAAACCAAAACAAAAAAATACAATGACTAAAATAGTATCTAAACATTTATATACATATATACACTTTGTTTTCCTCTGTTATAGAGTTTTAGTTTCATACTTTTTTTATACTTAGTCCATGTTTACGGCAGTTGAAAAGTAATCCATCAATAAGTATATAAAAAGTGACCCCCACTTGGTTACTTTTGTATTGTTTACTTACTTTCCATAATTGTAATGAGATGTGGGGTTCGTCTTGAAATTGTAATCAAATCGTGTAATCTGATTAAGAAGTAAAAGGTGTTCAATCTGATTGCAGTTGAAAATTACTTGGGACTCACTACTTTTATCATTACCGTTATAGATATTGTTATTGTAATAGTATGAAAATTAGCAATTTTCCACATTCATGGTTACCTTCACCATTACCGTTACTGTTACTATTACCATTACCGTTACTGTTGACCTTAACAGTAACGGTAATGGTAATAGTAACAGTAACGGTAATGGTGAAGGTAGCCATGAATGTGGAAAATTGGCCAAACAGTAACGATAATAGTAAAATGTGACAGATTCATAATTCTATATAAACACGATAAAAAACAATCCAATTGTGTTTGCAATCCAGGCCTATTACGATTCATCCATCAATGAGATCTCATTTCGATTACACCAAATTTTATTACAGTTTGGTAAACGTGACCTTAATTACAAGTTTAGCTCCCAACGTAAGTTTATGTTGAGTGTCAAATAGGCTTGTGAACTTTTAAAAAAAATTTAATAGGTTACTGAATACTTTTGATTTTTTCTAAATAGGTTTCTAGAGTGTGGGAAGTATCTCTATAATAAGTCCTTTTCAACTTTTAATTTTATATGCCTACCTATTTAACATTTATTTTTTAATTTACAAATCCATTAAACACAAAATTCAAAATCTCATGCCTAATAATTTTTTTATAGCCAAACAATTTTTGTAAGAATGGTAAGTTCTTTGAGTTTTTTTCTTCTCTTTCTCGAGTCCAACAACATTCATCAATTGAAAAATTCGAACTTCTAACATCTTTATATAAAATAGGTGTCAAAACCAGTTAAATTATATTCTTATCGAGAATTTTATAAACAATCCAAACTAATCTTCATAAATATTATTGTTGGCTTAATGCAGGATCCTCCATCTGTTATTGGTTGGAGACTATTCTAGTATGAATGATGAAAGAAAGAGTAGGCTTAAGATTGCCAACTTTTAGAAAAGATGAAATCAACTTAGTGAAAGGCTCTTGTGATTTTATAGGGGTCACATGTTTATCAAATACAACCCTAGTAATTGGAGCATAGAAAATAGAGATATCTTCGCCGATATACAAGCACAAATTGGTATGTTATCATATCAAAATTTAATTAAATTATAAGTTTAGTCCATGAACTTTTAAGCTTGTATCTAATAGTATAACGTTCAAGATCTAAGACTTGGAATCTTGATTACCTTTGTTATGGATAAAATCACTCTCATTTAAAATGGGTGTGATGTTTAATTTGCATTTAATGAAAAAGTGATATTGAAAAATGAATTTTAATTTGGTCAATTATGAAGGGATGATGGGGAAGGGTATTAAATTTTGAAATCTCTATTATTTTTAAAATCCATAAATTTCTTCTTATTTCACTTTATTTTTCCTTTTTCTACCTCTCTCTAACTTTTTTTTTATCACTTTAAACTTTTTTTTTTTTTTTAATTAATACTTTATAGCAAAGTTCAAAAACTACGAAGCATTTTTAGAATTTTTTCTATAAACTTTAAATATTTTAAAGATTTTTCCATTTATAAGAATTTTCTTTTTTTACTTTTTACCATCGTTGTATAATTTTTTTTGTCACTTTCTTCACTTTTTTTTTTCTCAAAATATGTAATTTATTAATTTTAAATAATTTGGAGGTTAAACTTAAAAAGAAATATTTTGAATTCACTTCAAGGGACAAGGAGTTGTGTTTAGTATTTAAATTATTAGTTGAATTGATAAGTATTCCTTACTAAATAACTTGTGCGACATTTTGACACAAGAGAGCAAGAGGAAAAATATTCAACCTAAGCTAAGGTGAGAGTTGGAAATTTGTGGTCCATTAATAGTAACTTTTAAGTTTTTATTACAACGACTATCGTAAAGATGAAGAATCAAATCTCTGATTTAAAGAGATGAAGTGCATGTCAATTATCGTTGAACCAAACTTGCTTAGCTACATTAATAACATTTTTGTTTTTTATTTTTTTGTTTTCCGATTCTTCTTTTTTAATAAATAAATATATACACACACGTAACTAAGTTAGTTTATTATATCTTGTTTATATAATATTGTAGAGCCTAAGAGGAGGGCTAGAGTATTTGAAGCAAGATTTTGGCAATCCTCCTACTATTATCTATGAAAATGGTATCTCTATCTAATTCAAGAATCCTATTTTTTATTTTATATATATATATATGTATGGATAATTATTTTAAATGACAAAACTGCTAAAAATATTTTTAAATATAATAAAATATTAGATAGACATCTATAAGTGTCAGTAAGAGACATTGATAGGTGTCTATGTCTATCAGTATCTATCACTGATAGAAAGTGACATTTTGTTATATTTGTCAACAACTAATTTTTCTATATTTGAAAACAATTTTAAATATATATATGAGTTATTTTTAAATATAGAAAAATGAATCAAAATATTTACAAAATATAGTAAAATTTTAGAACAATCAATGATAGACGCCGATAGACATTAATAGACTTCTATCAGTGTTGTTAGACACTGATGTCTATCAGTGTCTATCGGCGTCTATCATTCATAGTTCTGAAATTTTACTATATTTTATAAATATTTTCAGTAGTTTTACCATTTGAAATAATTTATATATATGTATATATATATAATTTTTTAAAAAAAGATAAACCGCAGTTGTTTTGCGCTTGGAATGACTTCACTGTTAGGCTTTCAATCTGTGAGGAATTCATGGTTGCAAGATGTGGCAAGAGTGGAATACATGATTGAACACATTCGAGTAGTTTTGGAAACATTGAGGTAACTCTCTTAAACATTATTTACTTAATTGGATAACTATTTGAATTTTTTTTAAGTTTATGAACGTTAAGTTTATCAATTTATGTTATCTACTTGTTAGAAATAATTTCAAAATCAAAGTGAAGTTTTGAAAATGAAAAAAATATTGTCAGGAATCCTAACCTTTTTTTTAGTTTTTTGTTTTTGAAAATTAGACTTAAACATGTTATTTCTATCTATGAATTTCTTTGTTTTGTACTATCTACTTTTCGAGGATATTTCCAAAATCCAAGTTAAATCTTGAAAACAAATANATAATAATAGTTTAAAAAATTTGTTACTTTTAGAATTTGGCTATAAATTTAAATGTTTCCTAAAGAAAGAAGAAAACGTACCATTGTAAAGAAATGGTGAGAAAAATAACATAATTTTAAAAAAAAATAAATGATTATTAAATAGAGTATTTCTTTTTTATTATTATTATTATAAAGCTAATAATTTCTTTTTACAAAAATCCTTGTAAAGAGATCTTAAGAAAATAAACACAATTAAAAAAACAAATAGTTATGAAGGAAAACCTTTAAGTTTTCAAGTGTCTTGAGTTTTCGTCACTTTTAAATGTTGTGCTTTATACCAATTTCTAAAATTTTACATAAAAAAACATCCAATTCTTATTACCAACCTATTCTATCATAAATCATTTGATAAGAAACCATTGTCAGTTATGATTTGAGAGATAAGTTTTTTTTAGCTTGCAAACGTGTGTGCATGTTATAGAGTGGGCAATTCGATCTACGGACTTGTTGGTCATTAATACATATTTTGTGACACTTAAACTTGAAGGGATTTGAATTCCCCGAATCAAAAGCAATTGAGTGCATTATGTCTCTAATTTCATTTTACATAATATTACAGTACAGAGGACGAAAGCTAACAGGACAAACCAATTTAATCTTAAACATGCTTCTACTGAAATAATACAGAGAGGAAAGGGCAAACTTAAACTCACCTTTGAAGTACTTAACTCTTCATGTATCCTCTTCACAACCAAGATCATGAATAGGTCTGACCTTCTTCTTCTCCCTCACACAACAACACGAACCCAACGAACAGCAACAAGGAGACACCATCACAAGTGAACTTGAATTATTCTCAAAGAGAGAATCAACATAGAGGTGTGGGCTTCTGAGTGTTAATTTTAGTGAAGGAAGGAATTTCTTGTTTTGAGAACTACCCCGAGAGAGAAAATAGGATGAAGAAGATAATCATAAAATTGAAACCCCACACCTTTTCAATTTTCAAAAATCAAAATTGAATTTTTAATAATAATATATGTTAACTATTTTAATATATACCATATTAAACCATATGTTATATATATCACATATAACCAATAGATATTATATCACATATAATATAACTTGTAGTTTATTATTCTCTCATATAACCTATAGTATTAATATGAGTCATATTCATATTAGTTTTACAATATAGTTTTTATATGAATCATATTCATATAATTAATATTTGAATAATATTCAAATATTTATTTCTCTTACTAAAACTTTATATTATAATCCATCATATACATTATATTAATTGTATCATATATAATTAATTTAAACAATTCAAATTAATCTAAAATTAGTTTGATTCTCATTAATCCTTATTGAGTTAATAAAGGTACCTTATGAACCTATAAATTGAAGCTCCAATAATACTTGATTAATTACTTAAACTCTTTAATTAAATTAATCGACATTCATTAACTGTCGATCACTCCATTAAAGACCGACAACTGCACTTTTCGCACTATAGTATATTGTTGTGTCTATTGAATATAACTAATCAACAGTATGTTGACCCTTTACAAATTGCTTGTAAGTATAATTGAGTCAAAATTATCGTTTTACCCTTGTCGTTACATCTAACTTCTTAAGTACCACTGATCTCTCTAATGAACAATTAATCATAGTCCAACTATAACTTAACCCCTCTCAGGCTAGGGGAAGGTATGACGTCACATTGTTCAAGAATCAGAATCAGCCCTTAAGGGAGCAATTTATCTACTTACCCTAACAAACAGGAAGAAGTGAATTCCTTCCTGTGTAGTTGTGTTTCCAACTATCTAATTAGACGAATCCCCAAAATGGTATGTATATTGAGTCGGCGAATCTGACCACTCTCACCATTGCAGACTAAAGGATTACCCTCACAGGCATGAGTTCACAACTCACTCAGTATTAAGGTCAAGTCACCTATGGTCATCCTGGTTAAATATAAGTCTCTTCTAATAACGGTGTTATAAAAAGAGACTATTCATTTCATGGTCCAGTCTTATCCAAGAGCACCTTTCGAATGGTATAAGTTATGAATTCGCTTCCGAAAAGAAAGATTTTTTACTCCGATTCACCAACATCCACTATCGGAAGGAATTTCTTCACTTACTACCAGCTCTTATTCCCCTTATTCCCATAGTTGAGCCCGAAAACAAGAATTTTCTTTCTCTTATACCCCTGCTCACATGTCTCCACATGAATGATCAAGATCAAATCATTTGTAGCACTTTACAATAATTGTCACAACTACAAAGCAGATTGCATCCGTAGTGTCACTAGGATAAGGTACCCAGCCTTATCCATCTACTATAGACCGTTAGGTTATTACTTAAACATGATCTACATGTATGTCTCCACATAAGTGTTTCAGCTATATCGAGTAACCTTGGTTCTTAGTCAAATAAAACAACATTTTATTAAATAAATAATACATTTGTACAAATATAATTTACAAACTACAAGACCATAGGATTTAGGACATCAACGCCAACAATCTCCCACTTGTCAGCTAGCAGGGTTACAAATATAAAGTACAAACCAATACAATACACAAAACAATAAATTAGGGCATACACTATGTGCCTAGTACAATCTCCCACTTGCCCTACTAGATGAGGCATGTCCTATAGACCTAGACTCTCCACGTGACCCTCAAACACTTTAGTCATTAAAGCCTTGTAAATGGATCAGCAACATTGTGTTCCAAAGCTATCTTTTTTACGATCAGATCCTCTCGATGCAGAATCTTTCGAATGAGATGATACTTGCACTTTATGTGCATTCCATGCTTGGCTTCTAGGCTCCCTAGAATTTGCCACAACACCATTATTATCACAAAGTAGGATTTTTTAGGAGACTTGATGCTAATAGCTTGTAGAAAGACAAGCTATTGCAGCCTTTTACTTAGAATTATGAGGGTTGATGAGCAAAATATGCGTTAAAATGACTAAGGATTCATGTGGAAAAATAAGCTTGCGTCGACCAGTGCTGAAAATTCCCGCTAACCCTATATCATGCGTTATCTTGCGTCAAAATGTTTATTTTTGTAGTTATTGCAGGAATTGATCGCATGTGTTGATCCCAAACCATCACAAAGTTGATCGCATGCGTTAATCTTAATGAAGACAAGTTGATCGCATGAAATACCGTAAATATAGAGTGATAGCCATGATAGGAGGATGATCTCAAAGTGGGTGGAATACGTTGATACTTCAGAAGAAACAATCATGAACGCTTACCTTGGAAGTATAAAAAAGATAAGATGATGACATTTCACCTACCGCGACAAGAATGGCAGTGATTCAGAGTGGGATTGCCAAAGTTGTCGGCATTTGAACTCTATAAATAGAGCCTTAAAACCCACATTCAAAGCATCAGAAGATTCTGCCTTGGGCAGATTCCTGTGATCACAGACGAGAGCATGAGCAAGAAATTATTTGAGAGTTCTTCACTTCTACAACTCCCTCCGATGACGACCGAAACTTCGCCGAAGATAGAGCTCAAGAGAGATTACTCCACCGCCCATCCATTGCACCACTAGCCGCCTTGACACACATCTGATGGAAGCAAGAGATTGCCTACATCTAGTCCTCCACCTCTCTTCTTACCTCTGTATTGTATTACATTTTGGCTTAAGACATTAATACATTTTGTAATCAATTTCTTTCTTCAATTCTTTCAACATCATTTTCATCATCTTCTTCTGCTTTGCCATCTTTTACTTTCATCGCAATGAGTTAAGTGCAAATTGCAAGAGTTATCGCATACTCAATCATGCGGCATAGAGATATGACGCATGTAGCAAACCACCGAGAGGTGTGCATTGCGCGAGTATAGTGAGTCAATCCTTTTTACTTAGTGCATGGCTATCACAATGCTTGTCTATAAGTAGAGTAGCTATAACCAACTGCCCGAGAGGGTACGTAGTGGAACTCACTAAGAAAAGTAAGCAGCGTTCCTAAAGATAGGAATAATCTTATGCTCAACGAAACCATGTATTATAGAGATATAAGCATGTGACTGACCACCAAGAGGTGTGCGATGCGTTAGTGTGCCGAGCTAGGACTACCCTTGCGATCAAACTTAATGACTTCGTGAAATTTTCCCTCAACTCTACTTCTCCATGCATCTCATTATGCATTAACAGTTGCCGCATCTCTACCAATTCTCATAGTCAAACTTCAATTGCTCAATCTATTTAGCTAGGAATAGAAGTAGCACATAGCAATCAATTTCTTTCTTGTTATTTTCATTTGCTGCCTCAAATGCACTACTTTACATTCATCTCTTAGTTGTAAGTCCCCATGTTTGACCTCAAATCATCTCGAGAAACTTTCATTCTCGTTATACTTGGCGAGAGAGCATGAAAACTTATGACAGGAACCCATGGTTATAGCATACACAATTAACGCATACTGTATATTCTTCAAATTATTGTATGATCATCGCATACACCATTAATGCATATTCATCAGATTAACGCATGATCATTGCATGACTCAACGCATCTCCTTTAACACAAAAAATTAAAAGTTTCCTTTCCCCCACCAGATGCAGCTACTAATTCATGATTTGGCATGTACAGAATGAAAACTTCATTCTTGATTCTACGAGAATTTTTATGAAAGCCTTTCATTTACTTTCCTTCGATGGAAGTTTTATTTTCCCAGAATGTATCAAAAACTTTGGCCTAATTCTTTTTCTGATGATCGATTTGGTTATATTTCATCTCTTCAACAAGTTTAGTAATGAGCATAACGACCCTATTGTTCTGATGGAGAGAAGAACATATGATTAGCTTTTCAAGAAATTTCCAAACGATCAATTTCTTATTTTACTATGTTCAACTCTATGTATTCCTCTATCCATATAGTACATTGAAGGTATAGAAATGGCTATAATAGAGTTTCTTTTGTTCGTATTAACAACTACTCTAGGAGGAATGTTAACCAACATGTCTAAAATAACTTCCGGATCAATTAGAAATTTTCTAAGCCATACAGCTTCTGTGGCCGCTTCACAAACTACTATATATTCTGCCTCCATGGTAAAATCAGCTATGCAATCTTACTTTGTGCTTCTCCAAATTACAGCTCATCCGTTAAGAGTGAACATTGATCCTGAAGTGGATTTCTTAGAATCCCTGTCAGTTTGAAAGTCTGAGTCAGTGTATTATGTAAGGATCAATTTCTTAGACCCATACACAAACATGTAGTCTCTTGTTCTCTGGAGATACTTGAGGATATTTTTAACTATTGTCCAGTGATCTAATTCTGGATTAGACTGATTTCTACTGACTATCCCTACTATATAGCAAATGTCAGGTCTAGCACATAACATTGCATAGGTTTGGTTTCCAAAATTTGATGCATAGGGAATCCGTCTCATTTTCTCAACCTTTTGAGATGTCTTAGAACACTGTTCCTTAGATAAAATAACTTCATGCCTGAAAGGTAATAAACCTCTCTTGGAATTCTGCATCGAGTATTTAACAAGCATCTTGTCGATATATGATACCTGAGACAAAGCTAGCATTTTGTTCTTGCGATCTCTAAAGATCTAGGTCCATAAAACAAATTGCGCTTTCATTTGGAATTGGGTCACTAACCACTATTTAACATCAGTTAGTAGACCTACATCATTCCCAATGAGTAGGATATCGTGCATGTACAACACTAAGAAAACTACTGAACTATTGATGATTTTCTTGTAGACACGAGACACATCAACATTATGGTCAAAACCATAAGATTTGATCAAAATATTGCCTTATATTCCAAGATCATGATGCTTGCTTAAATAAATAAATGGATCGATTAAGCTTGTAAAACATTTGCTCTTGACCTTAAGAAATGAATCCCCCTGGTTGTTGCATGAAGATGGTCTCCTCAAGATTACCATTCAGAAAGGCAGTCTTGACGTCAATTTGCCAAATCTCATAGTTATAATATATGACACTAGACATGAGTATCCTGACAAACTTTAACATGGCAACAGGTGAGAAAGTTTCCTCATAGTCGACTCCTTCAACCTAGGTATAAACTTTGCCACAGTCTAGCCTTAAAGGTTTGCACTTTATCATTAACACCTCTTTTTCTCTAAAAGATCCACTTGCAACCTATAGGTTTGACCCTTTCAGGTTGATCTACAAGATTCCATATTGAATTGAAGTATATAGACTTCATTTTGAGATCCATATATTTGAAACATTTATCTTTGTCCACTTCCTCCATTGTCTATTTATAGGAGAATGGATCCTCAATGTCACCATCATATATGACGGTTAAGATTTCTGTTAAACTATATAAGAAACAGGTAGATTCGTAACCTCCCACTACGTCGAGGCTTCCTCAACGATTGAGGTGGATGAGACCGACTAGGTGAACTGACATTAACAACTCTTGTTGACTCTTGTTAAAGTTTCAGTAGTTTTGTTGGAAAGCTCGTTTAACATTATGTTACTGCGTGGCTTATGCTCTCTAATGTAGCCCTCTTCTAAAAATGTAGTGTTTGTCAACACAAACACTTTATTATCTTTAGGATCATAGAAATAATCACCTCTCATTCCCTTGGGGTAGCCTACAAATAGGCATAGTTTCGAACGAGATTCCAATTTCTTAGGATTAGCCTCAAGCACAGGTGCGGGGCAACCCCAAATCCTGAGATAACATAAACTATCTTTACGGTCATTCCATAATTCCAAAATTGTTTCAGAAACACTCTTATACGGAACAAAGTTCACAATATAAGCTATAGTTTGCACTACATAACCCCAAAATAAATCAGGTAAATCAATATAACTCATCATAGACCGAACCATGTCCAACAGAGTTATATTTCTCCTTTCTGATACACCATTCTGTTGAGGTGTACCAGGTGCCAAGAGTTAGGATACGATTTCATGTTCTACCAAATAGTCTTAGAATCTCAAATCCATATATTCTCCACCTCGATCAATTCAAAATGTCTTAATAATTTTACCCAATGAATTCTCAACTTCAGCTTTGTACTCCTTGAACTTTTCAAGAGGTTCAGACTTATATTGCATTAGGTAAACATACCCATACCTAGAATAATAAACTATAAAAGAGATGAAATATTCATGCCCTTCTCTTGCCTTAACATTCATAGGACCACAGAGGTTCAAATGTATAATTCCAAGGGTTCTTTGACTTTATGACCTTTTCCGTAAAAGGTACTTTAGTCATTTTACCTTTAAGGCATGATTCACATACTGGTAGAAAATCTCTTCTAACTTGTTTAAAAGTTCATTCTTAACCAATCTCTCATTCTATTGAGATTTATTTGACCTATTCTTAGGTGTCAAAATTGGGCATTTTCTTTAGAAGAAACTGCAGTTCTGAACATTTCAGTATTAAAAAGGGTCTTAGATGTTAACGCCCTAGCACATAAAGATTACTTTTGAGATTTTCAGAACAAATTTGAACGTCATGCTTGTAAATAAAAACTTTGTCTACATTAAAATTCAAATTATAAGATTGTTCAAGCAAACATTTTACAAAAATCAAGTTCTTCTTCAAACCAGGAACTACATACACATTATCTAATAATAAATATGATTTTGTAAAAGTAATCGAAGGCCTCCACTATAATAGCTGAGATGACTTGCCTAGTTCTAACAAGCATAATCATCTCACCAGTCCCGAGTTGTTGGTAGGAATTAATTCCCTGAAAAGAAGAACAAACATGATTAGTGGCACCTGAATCAATTATCTAGGTTGAATCATCATTTTCCACTAAATAAGTTTCTAGAACTAGTAAATCACATTTATCTTGTTTGCCTTTCCTCTTTTCTGCCACATACTCGGGACAATTCCTTTTCCAGTGTCCCTTTTGGTTGCAATGGAAGCAGATTTCTTTGGCAACCCTGAGCTTCCTGCCCCTCTAGCCACAACAAAGTTAGTTTTCCCTTGACCTCCCTTTCTTTTTCTTCCACTTTCTAATGCTAAAAGAAGAAAGTATAGACTCATTTTAGAGATCGAACCTTTGTAGAACTTCTTTGAGGAAATGGCAACATTTGTCTCCCCCTTTTGCTCTTTGACTTTCATCAAGGACTGGTAAGTCTATAATTCATTAAGAGGGGTGGTCAAGTTGTAGTCTAGCTTGTTCATAACAGAGTTACTACAGTACCGGAGAAAACTCTCAAGTAGTGTCTCCAGAATGAAGCTAACCTGACTGGTTTCGTCGATGACTAGCTCATTCATCTCAAGCACGTTAAAGTGGATCATCATGTTCAGAACATGTTATCAAACAGAGGCCCCTTCTTTCATAGGGCATTAAAGATGTATTTAAAAGCGTCATGTAGAAGTTAGGTAGACGGTTGTCCAAACATCTCTCTCAACGAATCCATGATCTCTCGTGCAATAACCATAGTTTAGTGCTTTTTGGCCAAGACTTTAGATAAGCTGGTCAAAATGTACGCTCACCTTTTCGTTTGCCTTGACCCATCAATCATATGCATCCCGAATATTTTGAGATGCTTCAGCAGTGGACACTTGAGGACATTCCTCAAAAAGGACAAACTTCAGGTCATCGATTATAAACACAATGTTTATAGTGTTTTTCCAACTTGTGTAATTGTACCATTCAGTTTATCAGCACCTAACAAGTTTAGTTTATCGCTAATCATTACGAAGATTGCTGAAAACATACAAATCATTTATATTAGTTATTAAGGCACTGCCCAAGAAAAATCAATCTATTTGGCAAAAATCTAATGTATCCTATGTGACATCTAATTTGCAATGATGTTTCAGTGAGTTAAGATAAAAGCCACCATAGGGTGGTCAATTACCCCTTCACTAAATTGAGAGAATCTCAACCAACCATTACACCAGAATAACTCTTATCCCTATAACGATTAGTCTCCAATATTCGGTCAAAAAATCATTAACTTACTTAACAAATTCTTGTACAGAAATCATACAGGTTTAAGCTACATTGAATAACCTTATATCTTAGTTTATTTGTTTTTGGTTAATGCAACTAAATATCAAATACAATAACATTTTATTAAATAAATAATATGTTTGTATAAATACAATTTACAAGCTACAAGACTACGAAATTTAAGATATCAACTCCAACTAAGTAAAACTCACTTTGAATCATTTGCTATATACTATTATATTCATTGATATATATATATATATATATATATAATCTCAACTTGATGTTATTGGGATTTAGGCTAATATAGTCTTCTCTGACATCTTCATAATAACATAACATTAATAATGTTTTGAATTATAATTTTAATTTGAACTCTAACCAGAATGCATCATACTAGTGAATATGGTCATGGATAATAAACTCTTTTAATCTCTTACATCTACCTAACATAAACTTTGATTTTGATTTTTGATTGCATCTCTAATATACATCTTGTCTAAATAAAGTTGCTTTATATATACATTTTGACTTCACATTGAATCTTTTTGTCGGAGTGGATCAAATATAAATGCGTATTTTACATGGTCATTTCTTGATGGATTCGAGTTATTGATTGACTATAAAACAAGTTATGGATTATTCTACATACATTTGGATGACCCAGCTCCAAAAAAATATCCCAAGCTCTCGGCAAAATGGTTTTCCAATTTTTTAAAGGGAAAACTACCCACTTTAGATTTTGATGGAGTTATGGAGCTTTAAAAGAATTAGTCTCTATCTTTCCTTATCTCAAGATTGAATGAAAAAAGGAATCATAATGGTCTTTATATGCAAATTAGCGTTTAGAAAAGGAAACTATTATAGCTTTAAAACATATCAAATAAGCATAATTCACCTAACGTATCAAGTATATATACTTTCGATCTCAAGATTAGATGTTCGATTGACATCTACCTATTATAAGTAAAAAAAAAAGAGTATAACCTTGAAGAATAAAGCACAAGATCCAATAATATTAATATTTATCTTGATTTAAACAATATATATATATATATTGTATACTCGATTAAATTAGTGGGAAATTTTTTATTGAATTAGTTACGCCTTATAGGATAACAATTTCATTTTTTATTTTTAGTTTTTTGAAAATTAATCCTATTTTCTTTCATTTTTTTTACAATGATTTGCATCTTTTTTAAGTGCAAGAATTGAATTCTCAGTTAAATTCTAAAAACAAAGACAAGCTTTTGAAAACTAATTTTTCAGGTTTGGTTTGGTAACCATTTTATTTTTTGTTTTTGTTTTTGAAAATCAAGTCTATTTTATCCACATTTCTTATAATGATGTGCATCTTTCTTAAGTACAATGGTTAAATTCTTAGCCAATTTTTTTTAAAATAATAATAATAATAATTTTTTGAAAGCTACTTTTTTAGTTCTTAAAATTTGGCTTAGTTTTTTAAATCACTAATGAGAAGTAGATAACAAATGGAGAAATTTGGAGGTGGAAGTAGTGCCCATAGGCTTAATTTTAAAAAAGCAAAAAAAAAAAAAAAAGGTTATCAAACGGGATCTTAGTTTTCAAATTTTGACTTATTTTTTAAAATATTAGTAAAAATAAAAAACAAAACAATACCTTTAGAGATAAATTGAGTGTTTACCGGTTTAATTTTTAAATACTAAAAATAAAAAATTAAACAGTTACAAAATGAGGTCAGAATTAACTTTTATTTATTTATTTATTTTGATGTTGTTTCTCCTTACACATAAACAATCATCATAAGAAAGAAAAACTATTGCTGATGAAAAAATAAGTTTATCCACATATTTGTCAACAATATCTTTTGCCAATAGTACAAGCATTTAAAAAAAAAAAAAAATTCTAGTATTATAAGAGTGTGATATTTTCTTTGTTTATCCTATAAATTTATAGAAAAAATATTAATATTTATTACATAGATTTCAAAGTGAATTTAAAACCTACTTTTAAATGATATGATATATATCCAATAAAAGATAATGATTTAATAACTTTAATTCTGACATATATATACACTATAAAATAGAACTATTAATGTAAAATAACCCAAAAGTTGTCTTAAAAAGTGGAATACTAATTTTTGAACTACTACAAATATTTTCATTATTATCCCTACCTAATCTTTAATTTTTATTATTTAAGTATTTATTTGAATAGACTTCATGCTTAAAAATGTTGTTGTCATACATTCTACGGAAAGAATTTGTGATGGGTGGCAATTTCAAAATGGATGTTTGCAAGCATAACTTCCATATTTGAGATTTTGCAAACGTAACAAAATCTTAAATTTTGAAAAATGGTTGATTTTTTTCTTCCAAAATTGTCCTCGTCATCTCAACACTTTACCGTCACTAGAAGAAATTCGGATTTTAATGTCGGTTGACAACCGACATTAAAGATAGTGTTATTAAAGCCCTTTAATGTCGGTTGCCTTTAATGTCGGTTTTAAACCGACATTAAAGGGCTTCAATAACACCAATAACACAGCCTTCAATTTCAGTTGCAGCCGACATTGAATGTCTTTAATGTCGGTTGACGGTCTTTAGTGATTAAAGCCTGTTGGTTGCAACCGACATTAAAGCTTGTTTTTTTTTTAATTCTTAACCGACATTGAAGTCTGAATTTGTCCGTTTTATCAATTATTGTCCGTTTTTTAAAGTTCCCTTACCAAATCCATTTTTTCAGTAAAAAAAAGGTATAACATGACACATCATCATTGAACACTATGACTATGACATATTATTCATGTATGAATTATAAACCTATTACATTTAATCCGCAAATTCTGCTATAGAATTATAATTTAAAAGGCGTACAATAATTCAGGCATTGAAAACACAAATTACAAGTAATACAAAGATTATGATTTTACAAACATTATGAGTTTATTGTCCCTCTCCACTTGGTAAGTATGGATCCCTTCATAATTCTTCATGAACAGACCCCCCAGCTTCAGCAGTGTCTGGTTAAAGGCATCTTTGTTTGAACGCTGTTGTTCAAAGGATCACAAACAATAAAGGTTTGGGCGTAAGCGTAACACATGCAACGGAAGATTGTATCCATTCAAATATATATATATATATATATATTATATATATATATATATAATATATATATATATATATATATATATAGAGAGAGAGAGAGAGAGAGAGAGAGAGAGAGAGATAAATGGATAAATATGTTTGAGACCTTACCCTTAGAAACTGTGCAGCTTTTTGCCAGCTCAACCTATTGCTGCTCGAATGTACTTTGGTTTCCATGCCAAGAGAAAACAGAAGAGCCAGATTGCAGGACAAACACTCAGTAGAGTTCAGTGAGGTTGCAACCTAGATAATCATAAGTTGAGACGTTACCATAAGACTTGCAATGGCTCAAATTAGTACAGGCTTTCAGCATAAACATGAAACATGAACCAATGACAATGTTATAACATTATTTCTAGTCAGCTTGAATATGTATGCACATATATATTTCAAACCTCAAGAGGCAAGATTGAAAGGCATTTTAAAAAGCATAAATCACACTTAACATAGAAAGAAAATTATCAAAATCACTACTACGTACAACTTCAATTTGCACTGTTTTATTGTTGTGAATGGATGTTTGTGATATCCTAATAAGGGCAACAAAATCTTCCGTGTAAGTTTCATTAGCCAAAGCTTTATCTGCTATGAGTTTCTTGTAACTAGAGCTCAAGCCACCCTACACCATAATTCATTAAGAAAATGATGGTTATCTGTGTCTCTCAAGGACCCTCTCAGTTCCACATCAGAACCTTGTAAAAGAAACTACAATGTGATTCTAATCAAAAGAGATGAGTTAAGAAAGAAGCTTTATAAGACTACCACCTTGAGCTCCACAAAAAATTGAAAGAGGGCAATAAATTGGGGTGGCTCTTTGCCTTAAAATATACGACCCTGCCAAAAGAAAAAAGCATATGATAAGGAATTTTCCAAAGATAGAAGCTATTTATCACGTATACTTTATGTTTATGGTATCTAAACAGGCCTCCCTTTCAGCGAGTTAAACATTGTATTCATCAACCGTGTAGCTATCTTTTGATCTTCGTGAGGTTTGAAATAATAGAAAATGGTTTAACAACAATAAACACAATTATTCTTTAGGTATCCTTTTAGCTGACAAGGCCATCTGCACTCTAGAGATTAATAATATAATAATTCTGCTGGCATATATTGAAGTAGGGGTTGATTCAATGGTGAGAAGATGATGAAGGACTTGACACAATTAGATAGTGAATCCAGAGCTCCAAAGCACAAAGTCAAACGAGAAAATAAAGGAACATGGACAAACTTAACTCACCGCCTACTGAATCATCAAAATATTGTTCGAAATTTTCAGTTTCCATCTCGTTATCAATTGAAGGGTCCTTTGTAAGGGAGGCAGACCGCAAAGGCTCATAGTGGCACAATATTCTGAGAGTAGATATACAAACTCCCTTATCTGGGTGACGCAAATTATCTGCAAACACCTATACAACATCTTCAACCTTATCTGCTTGAAACTCTTCAGAATAGAATCTTTTGTTGACCCCTGGCCTACAATTAACACGGTTAAGGGAATACTACATGTTTCCAACAACCAAGGTTGGAGATGAAATAATGATTAGATGGTAGAAAAAATTGTCTAGAATGCAAAATTTCCAACTTACCCATAAATAAAATCCAAATAATTAGCTACAGCTACCAAGACTTGTGAACATGAGCTATATCTTTTGGCAAGGTACATAAGTCTGTTTAATTCTTCAAGCCCAGCCTTCTCACTAGAGAGCAACTTAAGGTAAGAACCTATGGTGGCACCAATTATGCTTTCCAAATTTTCTTTAGGGACGCCAAATATGTCACCTAAAAGAGCATGAATAAATTCAACTGTAATTCTTAAAGAGAAAACTAAAACCGAGCACCTAAAAGTGGTAGTAGCCTCAACTAAAGCAATAAAGATAACCATAGCCATATCTTACATATCTAGTCTGGGTATGCATGTGCAAAAACAAACAAAATATCAAAACCATATTCAACTAGAAGAAGCACCTTTCCACTTGTTGTATAAGAGCAATATGTACTTATTATGATAATCTTATACACCCATCTAATCAATATCACTGTCATAAAGAAAATAAGATAAAATAAACCACTCTCATATTAGATGATTAAACTTTACCTTCAACAGTACAAAGCCAATCAAATGCATCAATCAAGTCCACTAGTAAGGATGAATTGGCTTGAAATTTAACAATATATGGACAACAACGAATAACACCCCATAAAATAGCCAATTTAGATTTATTAATATCAATCGTGGATGAACTGTGTTGCACAAAATCAGTGATCTCTTTAATCCAATGGCCAAGGATTTTAAGGATAAAATTATTAATCCTTGGAACTTCCTCTTTGGATGTACATAACACTTCTATTGATAATCTCTCACAGAAGGAAAGCAGAAGATAAATAACTTCTGCAGTACACAGTAAAAACACATCCAAATGAGATACACCAAATCACAGAAAAAATTACCTTCTTAAGTGTCTCCTTAATTGCTTCATCACTCAGCTTCTCACTCCTACCTTTCTTAAGGATGTTATCACAAAAGGTAGCAAGTAATTATGCACTAGAACTTCAAGTAATTCAACAAATGTATCATATACAAAAAAACCATTAATCAAATCGAATTTCAAAGGCCATAGACACATAAAAAGGCCAAAATCTAGGAGCAGAGAGACATATTGGAGTGAAACCATAGCTGGCTTTCTTTGAGACATTTACACAAACAGTTGAGAGGTGTAAACATAAGAACAAAAATTTCATGCCAAAACACATAAAGTAATAACATGCCTCCAACATTGAGACATTTTCTTTACAAGTTCATAAGGTTCTCAACTCCCTTCTCACAAAATCTCACCAATGCATGATTTATACCATATAATCCTAAACCATATCTCATGTCAAAACACATAAAGTAACAACATGCCTCCAACATAATCATATGCACAACCAAACATTCTCAACAAGTCAACAAAGTCATATGCACCATATCACTTAATAACTCATTCACACGTAAGCTATTACACTACTACATGACATCACAACATGCTATTATTTAGCCAAAACACATGATTCAAGATGATCAATATGAAAAAACAGAGCCATATTCCTTCTCATTCTCTGTGGAATTTCTTGAATCTTCTTCCCTGCAAATGGGTCATTCGTCATCGAGATCATGGGTTTTGAGTATCCAACTCTAAAGAAAACAGAACAGTGGACAAACAGAAGCTTTGTTGCATCAATGGTGGCTGCCATTTCTAGAGCAACAACTTCAATCCCCAAAACTTCAACAACCCAACAACGCAATGACCAGCAACAACAAGATCACCTCAGAAACAACCAAGCCAGACCTCCATTGTTACCCTCTAAGAGAGATAATAAGGTTCTTCAAAGAAAACCTAGAGGCAGACAGGTTCCTTCCAGGTACATGTCTCCTTCGCCTTCGCCTTCTACTTCTACTTCGTCAACTACTTCGTCCTCGGCTTCTTCTCGACGATTTCCCTCTCCATTGCTCTCTAGTCCACTAATTTAACCCCTGCTTCGACTCCATTGTCTTCCTCTGGTCCTAAACGGTCTCAATCGGTGGACCGAAAAAGACCAGCGACACCCTGGTCGATTACTCCGGTTCTTGATTCGAGACACGACAATGCGACTGAGAGTTCCGCGGCTTTCACAGCTTTCACAGACTGTACACCTGAAGAACAAACAAAAAATAGAGCCATATTAATGGTGTCAGATTCTTGCATTGCCGATAACGGGTAAATCACTCTAATAACTGAAGAACGATTGACGGACGGCAAGCGAAGAAAGCTGAAGAACGAGGGAGGTGCAGTGGCTGGTCATGGGAGGATGAGGTAGCTGATAGGGAAAATAGGATTTAGAAAAGAAAAATTGGGGGGGGGGGGGGAGTGAAAACGGAAATGAAAAAAAATGGGGGGAGAATGAGTTTTGTTTTTTTAAAAACAAAAAAAAAAGTGGATCTTTAATGTTGGTTTTAAACCGATATTAAAGATCCGCTTTTTTTAAAAAATAAAACCGACATTATACATCCGGTTTCACTTTTTCCAACCGACATTAAAGCCCAAAATTCTTGTAGTGCGTATTTCTTCCATTCACAAGTCACCTTGTCTTCAGTTGGATGAAAGATTGTTTTCTTCATTCTCTTTTCTCTCCTATTTACACTTTTCCCTTTTTTTTCTAAAACTCTCATCTCATCATTTTTTTTCTTTTACTTTCTTACCCCTTTCTTTTTAGGACTAAATTTGAAGTTTTGTTGTCCAACTTTTAAATTTGTAACCATTTTATTCTTAGACTTTCTAAAGTGTCTAAATATCAACTTTTTAGTTGATTAGTATACTTAAATATTAACTTTTTAGGGGTTATTTAAGCCTTAGATTAGAGTGGGATAGAGTGGGCTATCATGTTTGAGCTCCAACTATTATACCCAAAATTAACAATAGTATTTACTATTTCCTAACCTACGATTTCTACAGTGTTCACTATTTGCAACTTTTTGGTTTCGTCTCTCTTGTCTCTTGGCTCATCTCTTCTGTCGCTCTTTCTTTTCCATCGAATGTAGTAATCAGACCGTGTCTCATCTCTTCCATTTTCTTCGATTTCACTCCTCATATCTGCCTTTTCTCTCTATCTTCTCTCTCGATTCCACTCCTCATATATGGTTTTCGCCTCTTTCATCTTCGTCAATACCACTCGTTAGATTTGGTTTCGCATCTCTTCATCTCCGTCGATTCCATCTTTGTTGAAACCAGATTTGGATCCTTAAAGCTCGTAATTTTATTTTGTCTGACCATTCATAGATCTAGATCTACGTTTATGGTGGTACTCCTCTTGCATACTTTTCTCTAGATCTGATTGGGGTTTTATCTGACTTCCTCTCTATTTCCAAACGCATCCATTCCTTCTTCCCCTTGCCGCTCCAAACGAAGGATTTCCTTTGCCACTTCGTTCGATTTTCTCATTCTATCATTTCATTCTGATGTTTAATTTGTTTAGTTGAGGGATGATTCTGCTTGGTAAGGGTGGAGATTTTCATTTGGAGAGTGGTAGGGGCTGAAGGATCCATTGTGTAGCTTGGTAGGGGGGAGAAGGTCTAAGATAATTTTCTTTCTCTTCCCCAGCCGATGATAAGGTCCTTTTTTCTTTCCAATTTTAGCTCAAAAGTTTCAATAGCTTTGATTTAATTCTATGTTTTCGATTGTAAATTTTGTAAATTTTGGTCACTATTTATCCTTATTGGGCTCCGATGGATGATTTTATGTTCATTGTTTGTCCATTTTGGTCTCTGTTTGTCCATTATTTGTCCATTTTGTAAATTTTGGTCTCTAATAATCCATGTACTAAGGTACCTCCCAAAATAAATTGCATCCTAATATAATGTACTTTTTTTTGTCCATGTTAACTAAGGTACCTCCCAAATGACCAAAATAGATAGCTTTTAACATAAATTAAAATCCAATTAATTTTGTATAAATTGGTGGAATATATAGTTTTAATTATATTTTCAAAAATATGATTATCTCATATACAAAACATAGATTAAAATAATCACCACCTCAAACACAGACTACTATAAATCAGACTGTAATAATCTGCATCCCAAATACATACTATAATAACACACAGTTTATTATAACCCACAGATTATAATAACCTACTCTGTGCCCCAAATGCCCCCTTGATCTTCTTTTAGTATGTATTCTCAATTTTTTTAATGTTCTTTCTTCTCTCTTGAACATCATTACGTATTTTTTGTGATTTTATTCGCATGTTAGTTTTTTTTTAAAATCTATTTTTGTCATATATTGTATTTAATTTTTGTTCAATTTTCTTTTTATATCTTTTTTTATTATAAGGGATCCTTGTGTTTCGTTTTAATGTTCTTTTTTTCCCATTTAGTGGTTTTTGTAACTTACGTTTTGACGAATTTATTTTCTAGTTTTGAATCAGATTTTAATGATATGTCAGATGTAAAATTCATCTACCAAATCTATAGTAGATTAGTTATATATCAATCATATAATTCATATACCAAATTTGTATCAATTGTATAAATTGATGTGTTAAGATGGCAACCACTGATAAACCAAAAATTAATATAACTATAAAAGAGATACACTGATATATCAGTAAAACTTGTCAACAAAATTGGTTAAATTTGATATACTTAATATTTAGTATACCAGTTCTACAACTAATATATATTGATATACCTAATATTTTATATATTAATTTTGCTGATTTTATCATTTGATATTGGCCAATAATTGATTTGCAAAGTTTCAAAGCTTTGTTTTATAATTATTGCTAACTAGTTTTTTTTTTTTTAATGGAAAAACTCATATGTTGTCTAGAAATATTGTATTGCTTAATTTACCTGATATAAAATATATCAAACATCTATCAATATATCAGTAGTATATCAATGATATATTAGATATCAATCCAAATTGTACTTGGTAAAGACATGATTCAACTACCATAGGACTTTTTGGGCTTTTCCAAATTAGTAGTTGGACTGAGTTTGATAAAAACCCCGTTACTGGAATTGATTTTATGTGAAAGTTTGTACAAACATATCTCATACAAACATAACTCAATTATTAGGTCGTGAAGTTTCACATTTACAATTCCGATCATAACTATATGCAAACAGATGCACCACTTCTCTCAGTCGACATCTCAACTCGAGGGGAATCGAACCTCAAACCTCGAGATTGATAGTACAAGCACTATCCAGTTGAACTACGCTTATGTTGGCTAAGGAAAAATAATTCAATGTTGAATATTTCACATAAATAATGTGAAATAAAAACTTTTCAAATAGCCAACTTCTAAAGATGACTTTTTCATTTTTCATTTTTTTAATGAAAGGTGTGCTTGTAGCTATACATCTCAACAATTAGTCTTGGCCACACCTATATGTAAAACAAACAAACCAAATCCTCTCAAGAGAAATCTCAATTTAAGTAGTTACATCTTGTCGGTATCAATTATTTTATGTGACTTAAGAAGTACTATATATATTATGAGTTAGAAACTAGAATAGGATCGAATTCCCATTTAAAAATGTAAATCATAGTAAAATATTTTATCTCATTCTAATTTAGATATAATAAAAATTCAAATAGTTTGACTATCTTTTAGGATTTATTTGGAATGATCTTTTGAAGACTATCTTTTTTTGAAAGAACACATATCATTTCAAATAAGCCCTTGCTAAGTTTCAAAGATGTCGTATCCTCGGAACCTTTTTACTCCTCTTGTTGGGCACTAAATTAGAAGAAAAAAGTTCAAATATTATTTTGGTTTATGTACTTTGAGTTTATTGAATTATATAATTTGTAATTATCAATTTTAGTATTTGTAACTTTAATTATATGAATTTGGTCAATATAAGAATAGTCCTCAATGTCAAACCGAGCATAGTTCAATTTGTAGGGGTGAGCATGGTAGATTGAAAAATCAAGTCGACCGATTGAACTGAAGTCGGTCGATCGGAGAAGGAGAGGAGTCGATCAGTATTGGTTTGATAAAAATTCAAAAAAAATTAAGGATAAACTAACCGATTGTCGAGGTTGGTTTGAACATTTACTAAACCTACCATAGTCGGTTCGGTGACAATTTGATTGAAAAATTGATTCCAACCGACCAATACTTACTCCTACTCAATTGGCATTCAAGTGTGTTAAATACCACAAGGTACGTGATTCGAATTCCCTACTCCAATTGTACTTAAAAGAAATATTCCTCGGTGGTGGTTTATTTGTTGACTTCAAAAAACCCCCGAACATAAGAAATGATCCTTTTTTAAATTTTTAGGAGTGGGGAAATTTGTACGGATGACCCATTTTTTGGGTTCAAAATGTCAAATGATCAATTTTTTAAAAAATAATGTCAATTGACCCTCTACTGACATCATCGCCATACCAAATTACGTAAATTGCCCTCACAATTGCCTCACGAGGTAAGTCTTGCTCTCGTCTGATTAGACATTCTCGCTTAAAATTCCTTGGTTTGATGTGATTGCTCGTTAGTGTACGAATGAATTTACAATTTTCACAACTAAAGCCTCAAATTTAAATTCTAAACTTCATTTCAATGGTGATTACTTCTCTGGTTTTCGACGATGTTTTGTTGAACGGAGATTTTTCGAACGGGGATTTCCAAGATGAGGCTTTTTCAGAATGGAACAGATTTTTCAGAAAGGTGTTTCATTATTTTGAGTATGTTTAATTATTTTTACTGTGTTATTTCTGGAAATGTAGCATTACAAAATTTTGTATTGGGAGAAAGAGAGCGAGAGATAGAACAAGAGTGAGAAAGAGTAATAGTAAGAGAGAGAGCGAGAGTACACTTCAATTGCTTGTATAACTTAATGAAAAATGTTCTCTTGCTTTGTAGGATGACAGAAAAGTGCGATATGAAGGTGATTGGGATGAGAATGAGAGTTCATATATTAAGGGAGGTATGGAGAACTTAAATATCACATTTACAGGGTTACAAATGTCAGTTTTTCAGAGTTTGATCTTATACTGAGAGTTAACTATAAGCTTGAATATGAAGCCCCTCCACAATACATAAGGAATGATGATGATGTTCGCTTTCTTCTTTTCCGAGAAGAGCTTAGTAGTCTTCAGTTATGTGTAACGTTGAAATCGAATCAGGACGAAAATATTAGAATGGGTACGACTTTGGACAGACAATACGAGGAACTATATCAGTTTCGTCGGGAAAAGGTTGATATTCCATTGTCGACCAACATTGTACCATCAACATTATCACTAGACAATGACCACACCAATCTAGCAATATTGAATTCAGAATTGGGCAGTACTTCAGTTGTTGGTAATGAAAGATCATCTAGACTTGACTATATGAATTGTTGGTAATGAAAGAACGCTTGTGGAAATCCACACAAATAGTATTTCACGACGTAATTTTTATTTCCTTTCATCTTCGTCTTGTATAGACTACTCTTATCATTCAATGCAGTTTTTAGGGCATCAAATGTCCTCCCCCAAATAATGGTACCCTAGTCTAGACTATTGTAGTACTCTATGTTTTGAACATCCTTAAAACGTTTAAGGTCCACTACACTTTTCTGTTTGTTCTTTCCCATAATTGCAACCTCAGTATAGTAGACTAACGTGATCTTCACAGCATCCTCATCATTTTCAAACTCCAACTCGTATTTTTCTTCTAGTAGACGAACATGTAAGGTGTCCTTCATCACTCGATTACCAAAATACTTGATTGCAAGTTCATACGAGGACGGCTCATTTTGATCTAAAATCGCGTAGGGGATCGCCACAAACCAATCATCACAAAAAATCATCATTAAAAAAAGTGATGACCTTTCTACAAACAGAGAATGAGATTGCGTCAGATCTCGTCCTCTTCACTTCTCTCAACAACATATGATGGAGAATTGGGTTGTTAAACACCATGTCAACATCTACAAATCACCAAAAAACTGTTCTCTTAAACATCTCTAACTACCTTGGGGAAAGCTTTTCCTTCACAGTCTTGTTCGCATTAGCAATGTGGGCCAAACTCGTTACTTGACCGGAAAATCGGTTGACTACAGGTATTTTGAAACGTGTTGACATCTTAAATCACTCATGCTTGAAATAAAGATTCAATCAGTAAACTCCTTCAAAGAAAAAAAAAATTATAAAAAACATTTTGTTTAAGTCTTGCTGGTTTCGCTCTCGCTGGTATCGCTTTCGCTGGTATCGCTCCTCTGGTGTCGCTCTCTCTTATCTTGCTCACATTCTCTCTTTTTACTCGTCTTCAACCACAAAACACATCGAAAACCAACAAAAAAAAACCATAGGTTCACAGTATTTCTAAAACCCAAAACGACCCACCCTTTCTGGTGTCGCTCTCCCTAGTATTGCTCTCGTCGATTTCACTCTCACTTATCTCACTCACAAACTCTTTTTACTCGTCTTCAACCACAGAACACATCGAAAAAAAAAAAAAAAACAAAACCATAGGTTCATAGTATTTCTAAACCCAGAACGACCCACAAAGCTCCATTACCGATCAATTTAAGACATGTTTAGGCACAAATTGAAAGATTTGTCGATTTGTCGATGACAATGGAATCGTTTGCAAGTCCAAATGATGGATTCTAAAGAGCTTTTAGTTTATGAGTGATACGAAGACGTTACGCTTAGAAAATTTGAATGAAGAGTTTTTAGTTTTGGTTGATTTTAGTAAAAGGTTAAGAAGACGAAAAGATAAGGGTAATTTACGTAATTTATTATAACGATGATGTAAAAAGATCAATTGACATTATTTTGTAAAAATGCGTCATTTAACATTTTTGACCCAATTTCACGGGAGAGTGCGCTTGCAAGAATCACTCGTGCCATTGAAAAGTGCTTATAGAAAAATGAGTTGAATGCAATCTCACTGGAAAATGGGAACTGATTTCTGAAGGAACTCAACTAGCCGATTAAGCCATGGCTTCAACAACATCAACTGTAGAATCAAGTGATTTGGATGTTTCTCAGTTCCGTCATACGCCTTTCTACTGGTAATCAATCGAACATCCTTTTAGTTTATCCTCTCCCATTGCCTTAACAATCCTTCCTGTGAAAATTTTTTGTTCTTAAACATGGTTTTTTGGAAAATCTTCATCAGATTTTTTCCCAAAAAAAAAAAAAAAAAACACGATATGCTGCCAAAATTTCCAATATCCCAAATGACCCAAGGAAAAAGATGTAATGAAGAAGACGATACTAAAATTTCCTGCCAATTTATTCTTCTGATACCCTTTTTATAGTGTAATTCTTATGGAACTTTGGACGAAATTACTTTAGTTGGGAGCAGACTTGCAATATTTGAATTGTATATGTTTTGGTACCAACTTTGTGTCGGAAGATGACGATATAAATTGAGCTCTTCCATTTGATAATCATTGTGGAATCATTTTGTTTCACACTGTAACCTTAGGGAGGAGACCTGCGTTCCCTGGTGGTATCTTTAAAAAAATATATATTTGAATTGTATAGGGTATATTTTTCAAATGTGAAGTTTCATACTTGTAATACAGCCTTGAATTGGACCAGATAATGCCAATTCAAACGACGAAAAGGAAGAGTTTAAAAGTATTTTGTATTTTCAATTTTGCAGTGAGGAGAATGTATATTTTTTATGCAAGAAATTATGTACAAACAGAATGGGTGATGCACGGGAAGCTGATCTTTTTGTTGTTTTCATTTCTAATGAGAAGAAGCAGGCACGTATGTTGTTGTTTCTCTGGTAATTTGGCAATTTCTGAGGATTAAAACTTCTGCTAAATGACTCTCTGTCATTCTTGTTACTATTCAAAGTATAATTTTTGGCCATTGATAGCCTTAGGTTCAATAATGATGCCATGATTCTAGAGAAATTGTATTCATGCTCTTTGTTAGAAAGAAATAGGAAAACTGTTTAGAATGGTAGAAGATGGGGGAAAACTAAGAAGTACATATACGGACACGAGACACGGACACAACATGACACAGACACGGCGACACGTCATTTTTTTAAAAATTTAGGACACGACACGACAAGGACACGTTTATTAAAATATACATTTTTATACCAGAAGAAAATTTAAAGTAAATGGATCGATGCATTTATATGCTGAAAAAATTAGTTTGATGTATTTCACGCTCAATTTTTTTTTCTTTTTCATATATGTGTTATTTTAGTCTACTAAACAGGTGTTCTATGCATGTCTAACATATTTGTTGCACTAACAAATGTCCGATACGTGTCCAACAAGTGTCGAAGTGTACAAGTCTTTGACACATGTTGGGCACGGTCATGCCAGCCAAACCAAAGTGCCTATGCTTCTTAGGTGGAAAATATTTGACACCTCATAATTTTTCTTGCTACCTGTTGGAGATCCCCTTCAAATTTTGTAATTACACAATCTCTTAAGTAGCTGCCACTTTGGATGGGATTTTTTTACCTTTTGGCCAAGGGGTTTCTGAACGACTTCTCTTGTTTCTCTTTTCATTTCTTTCTAACCATGGAATTTTCTTTTTGTTTCTTATTTCAAAAAACATGTTTGCTCTGCAAACAAGATTATTTTTAAGCCTGGTACACTCATGTTGTTCAGGTCATCAGATACAATCTTGTTAAATTCATCTTTCCTTGAGTGAAATCAAGATTAAAAGTTTAACCCCCCCACCCCCTAAAACAAATTTGTTTAGATTCCCCTTTGGCATCAGAAAACCAGCAAAAGAGCAGATGGTCTTGTTCTGTGGGATTACCATGTCATTTGCGTTCAGGTAAGATGGTCTATCCTACTTTAACAATTGTTGTTTGAGTCATAATCACTTGAGTTGCATTAGAACTTTATTTTGATCTTTGCTGCAAGATTTTCTTGTTTTTTTTTTTCACTTTTTGAGATGTTGAGTTCATTTCAATTGACAGAGAAAGAAAGAAGGTGAATTTCCTTTTTTAGTGTGGGATTTAGACTCAACTCTCCCTTTACCTCTCCCTCTGGGCAGCTATGTGTCACAAGCTATCAGGCCATCATTTCAAATCTCCCCTGAGTTTCAAAGGTAGAGCCTGTCAGTTAAAAATCATTTTTTTTTCTAATGTATATGTTCACAATTATCAGGTCATTGCATTTTAATGGTCAAAAAACTTTTGGGACTAAGTGTTCTTAAAAGTGACGAGATACAAATTTCTCACTTTTCGAGTACCATCATGGGCACCATTGGTAAGCACGAGTGCACTGTTAGAAACTTTGAAAGACATTAGAAGCTGAGCCAAGGAGCACCACATCAAGTGAAGTCTTGAACGGGAGAGTTCCTAGGAGATTTGATGAGTATATACTTCGAAAAAAATTATTTTATCTTTTATGTGTGTCCTATCTATGTCCTTTGTTTTTCCAATAAAAACAAAGTGTCATGGCGTTTGTGTCTATACTTCTCACTATAAGCACAAGTATTTTATGGCATGTTTGGGAGTGATTCTAAAATATATAAAAGCACTTTTAGTGTTTTTAAAATCACTTCAAAAATGCTTTTAATCATTCAAAATCAATTTTAACCGTTTGAAAAATGCATTTGGAAGTGTAAAATTAAGTATTGAATTGATTTTGAGTGATTAAATACGTATTTTGGAGTAATTTTATTTAAACTTGACAAAAGTGACTTTAACAATTTCAAATGCACTCCCAAACATGCAATTAATATTTATGTTGGTTTTTGTTGACTAATTGGGTTAGCTATGTGTTATTCCTGTCCATCCTGATTCAATTTTAATTTTGACATAACACAATATTGTTCTCCTTCTACTTAAAACTGTTTGTAAAAGTCTCTTTCTGTCAAGAATTAGAAATAGTCTTGCATTGATCTTGTTGTATGTTAGGAAAGGTTTCTCAATATAGAAGACGGTCCTTTCTCTGTGAAGTGCAATTCAAGCTTAAAATGCTGATACTGTTCGTCAAAATTTTAATCAAAAGGTGCTATTTCTGGGGACAGGCTTTTCAGAATCATCCATGCTCCAATACTTTTTCGTCATTTTGCATCTGATAGAAGGCACATGAAAGATTCCAATGGAAATTGGATGGCTAAACCCCCTGACTATGAAGCCATTGTTGCTGAAGGTAAATATCAGCTTCTAATGAGTAATCAATTTAACCTGATCTGCTTAGCCTATCATGTTTCCCACTCCTTAGGAAATAGTCTTCTTGGTGTCTCACATACCGTGCTCGTGTACACCATTGATGCATTGTTTGTTCTAGTGATATCCTGTTTGTGATTGCTTCTGAAAAAAATGAGCGAAAAACTGCATTGAAAAATGTAGAACTCTTAATTGTTCGTCAATGATTCTAAAAAATGACATGCTGACTTTAAAGACCATGGATGCATGCTTTGCTTTGTCATGGCCTGCTTGGTGATGAAGTATGGGGGAAGCTCATGCTTTCTACATTTAAGACTTTAAATTACAATGTCCAAGTTGTTTAATATGTCTTTATTTAACCTTTGTTAATAGGGTGGTTGTTTGAAGTAAATGACCACATTTATTTTTTCCACCATGTGATTCTAATAGGAATGATATTCGGGTGTTAGAAGGATATTGGGGGCATATTAGTAATTAGTTAGCAGAGTTGGCTATGGAATTTGGTTATAAATAGACATAAGGAGAATAGGGAAGATAAGTAATATTCTGGTGATTGAATTTGGGCTCGAGGGTTATATTAAGATTGGGAGGGTCTAAGTACCTCAAAAACTTGGTTTATCTAGTAATTATGTTATCATGTATCTTTCAATGTATTTGGGTTCTATTAGATTCTCGTTGCTTAGACTTGATGTTAGAATCCATATTTAGAATTCCCTAGATCATGAGAACATTGAAACGAAACATGAAGATTAGTGGGTGTATGTTAATCCATACAAGTTTGAGATGTTTCACCAACCAAAATGAATAAGCTAGATGGAATAAGAATGGATTTGCTCTTTCTTGATATATTTTGTCAAGAATTCATCATCGAAAGGATAACTTGGAAAGATTTGCTCGTGGTGAAGACTAAAGAGTCTCCAAATGACCAAGCACAAACTCTCGTTAATTTCTCTTCTATTTGTCTTAAGTGAATCAAATTTGAAACCTTACGATACTATTGATTTACATGTTGATTGTGGCCATGTTGGTGAAGACTAAAGAGTCTTGGAGAAATCTTGGAAGAATCTTGGAGCTGAAGTTTTGTTAATAATTTAAAATGAGCGATAAGTTCCCCTTAACTAGGCCCAAAGAAAAAGGGCTTGTACACACCCAATTAACTAACTAACCTAACCTCCTTTAAATAGACCCAAAGGAGAAGGATTTTGTCACACCTATTCTAAAATTAAAACCGAACTTAAAAAGAGAATACAATCTGTCATTTTATAAAAATACCCAATATACCATTTTTTACAAGAAATGCCCAAAATACCCTTAATATCCCTACATCAACTCGCCCCCCTTAGAACTAAACTCATCCTTAAGTTTTAAGTTGAAAGTTTGAACTCGTTCGGAGCTTGATAAGGGAAGATGTCCACAACATTGAAAGTATTGTGTATGGTGAATGAAGTTGGGAGGGTCGATCTTGTAAGCATTATCACTGAATTTCTCAAGGATAGCAAATGGTCTGAACTTTTTGCACTAAGTTTGTTGTAGGCTCCTTTTGGCAAGCGATCCTTTTGAAGATATATCATTACATGATCTCTCTGCATGAATGAAACATGCCTTTTGTGAATATCCACTTTAGCTTTGTATGTAGAGGTTGCTTTCTCTAGGTGATCAATGACTTACGAGTGTAGCTCCTGAATACATTCAGCAAGTTGTTCAACTTCTTCACTAATATCTACATTAGAAGGAAGAGTTGTGAGATCAAAAGTCAAACGAGGGGGTCTAGTGTATACAATCTCAAATGGACACTTCCCTGTTGATCTATTTTGCCTATTGTTGTAAGCAAACTCTGCTTGTGCAAGGTTAATGTCTCATTATTTTGGTTGATTTCCACTTAGACGTCGAAGCATATTACCCGATGTTCGATTTGTAACTTCTATCTAACTGTTAGTTTGTAGGTGGCTTGAAGAGCTAAATTTGAGGTGAGTGCCAAAAAGTTTTCACAAACTTTTCAAAACAAAAAACTCATAGATTTGATGTCTCTATCAGATACAATTGTCTTTGGAATTCCATGAAGCCTGACAATATCTCGAAAGAAAAGATTAGCAATGTTCAAAGCATCATATATTTTCTTATAAGGTACGAGATGAGCCATTTTGCTAAACCTACCTACAACAACAAATATAGAATCAAACCCTCTTTGTGTCCTGGGCGACCCTAATATAAAATCTATCGATAAGTCCTCCCAAATGTTAGTCGGGATTGGAAGAGAAGTATACAAACTGGTGTTTTGAGTGTGACCTATGGAGGTTTGGCAAGTGAAGCATCTTTTGACTAAATTGTTTACATCTTTTCAAAGTTGAGGCTAGAAAAAACGTGTGACAAGGGTTTCATAGGTTTTTTCACAGCCCAAATGAGCTGCTAGGCCGCCCAAATGGGCTTCCATGATGATAGCCACTTGTAGAGATCCTTGTGGGATGCATAACCTATTACCACAAAATAAAAAACCATCCAAAAGGTGGTAGTCCTTAGGAGGAGAGTTAGAGAAACATCTATGCCAAATATCATGGAAATCAGGGTCATTGTCAGAACAATTTGGTAGGTGGTCAAAGGCAATAATTTTACTTTGAAGTATGGTAAGGAGGGATGACTTTCTACTCAAGGCATCAACCACTTTGTTAATGATTCCGGAGGTATGCTTGATGATAAAATCGAATTTTCATATAAAAGGAATCCATCTAGCATGCATTCGGTTTATGCTTTTTTGAGAATGAAAGAATTTTAAGGAATAACGATTGGTTATTAAAACAAATTCCTTACCTATAAGATAATGCTCCCATTGATGGAGGGCTTTTACCAATGCATAAAGTTCATGTTCATATGTGGACCATTTTTGTCTAGCCTCGCTTAACTTTTCACTAAAAACCTCTAAAGGATGGGATTCGTGTGAGAGGATAACCCCTATGCCAATAGAACTTGCATTCACAGCTACTTCAAAAATTTTAGTAAAATCTGGGAGGGCTAAAATTGGTGGGTTGGCTAACTTGTCTTTTAAAGCATTAAAACTATCTAAAGTCTCTTTAGACCATGCATATTTACCTTTCTTTAGACAATGAGTTAAAAGGGGAAGCTATGGAGCTAAAATTCTTAATAAATTTGCGGTAAAATGATATCGAACCAAGGAAAGATTGCACCCCTTTGACTGATGATGTAGATATTGGCCATTCTTTGATGGCTGCAAGTTTTTTGAGGATCTGCCTGGACACCTTCTTGTCCAAGAATGAAGCCAAGAAATTTGATGTTGCTGCATAAGAAGACACATTTCTTAGGATTGATGTATAGAGTATTAGATTCAAGGATAGAGAATACTTCTTGGAGATGTGTAAGGTAGTCATTGATGGTCTTGCTGTAAATTAGGATGTCGTCAAAGTAAATGACCACAAATTTGTTGATGCAAGGTAAAAATATTTGGTTCATAAGTCTCATAAAGGTGCTAGGTGCATTTGATAGCCTGAAGGGCATTACAAGCCACTCAAATAGTCCTTGGTTAGTTTTGAATGTTGTTTTCCACTCATCCTCTAGTCTAATTGTATTTGGTGGTATCCACTATGTAGATCCACCTTGGAAAATATCTTCGCACCAGCTAATTGGTCAAGTAGGTCTGAAATTCTTGGGATCGGAAGCCTATATTTGATTGTTATCCTATTGACCGCATGACTATCTATGCATAAGCGTCAACTACCATCTTTTTTAGGAGCTAAAAGATCTGGGACAGCACAAGGGTTGAGGCCAGGTTGAATATGTTTCTTTTGTAAAAGATCTTGGATAATGACTTGGAGGGTTTGATACTCACTAGGGCTCATTTAGTAGTGAGGAAAATGAGGTAAAGAAGATCTGGGGATGAAATCTATGTTATATGGGATGTCTCGGAGTGGAGTAGGTCACTTGGGACCTTGGTAATGGAGGGAAACTTGTCTAAAAGGTTCTACACTTTGCTGTCCACAGGGGTTGGTAATAAGGCCTCGGGTTTGGCACGGACAAACAAAGCTAGTTTAAATGTATTTGCATTTGCCCAAGCTTGTTTATAAGGCATGCTAGAAAATAAGTTTGCCTTGTGCTTCTCCTTAATGGTATGTTTGTTCATAGGAGTTTTCAAATCAATAGGTACAAGGATCACCTTTTTACCCACAATTCAAACTCATATGTATTGCCATTGCCATTGTGTTTGGGGTGGTTATTATATTGCCAAGGTCTTCCAAGTAGAATGTGACAAGTGTCCATATCTAGGACATCGCATATGATTTGATCTTTGTAATGTGGTCCAATTGATAATGGAATTGTACAAAGTTCTTTAACAACAACCTCTCCGCTCTTTTTAATTCATCCTACTTTATAGGGACTTAGATGGGGATCAACTTTTAGCTTGAGATGTTGCACAAGCTTCTTAGACACCATGTTCTCCGAGCTACCACTATCAATAATAACGTTGCACACCTTCCCATTGATGGTACAACAGGTTCTAAACAATGCTTGTCTTTGCGGGTTCGTTTCGATTATCGGAGTCAAGAGAACCTTTGGATTACACAAGAAATATTATCTCCCTCATCCGGTTTGGGTCACATTGATGTCTTCTTCAGAGTAGTCCTCATCTTCTTCATCCTCATGTTCCTCTTGAATTGTGAGGTTCTTCCTTTGAGGGCAATCGTTAGAAAGGTGTCCCGTTTGACCACACCTAAATCATTTGCCAAGATTAGGTCTATTATAAGAATTAGTACGGTTTTTAGAAGATGTAAAACTCTTAGGTTTGAGAAAAAATCAGAATGCTCTATTCATTCACCAAAGGAATATATACAAGTGTACAAAGCATAGAAAAGGAAAATATCACAAAATATTTACAAGAATGGAAAACCCTAACTATAGAATTATAACACTCCCCCTCAAGTTGGAGCATATATGTTAATCATGCCCAACTTGTTAACATAAATAATCTATACGTCTTCCATCTAATGCTTTCGTGAAGATATCTCCTAATTGTTCTCCAGTCTTCACATATCCTGTAGATTACCAACCTCTTGTTGAATTTTCTCACGTACAAAATGGCAATCAACTTCAATATGTTTAGTTCTTTCATGAAATACTGGATTAGACGCAATATGAAGTGCTGCTTGATTATCACACCACAACTTTGTCGGTGTGGTGATTTCAAATCCCAACTCAACAAGAAGTTCATATATCCAAATCAATTCACACACAGATTGTGTCATTGCTCTATATTCTGATTCTGAACTTGAACGTGACACCACATTTTGCTTCTTACTCTTCCGAGAAACCAAATTACCACCAACAAAAACACAATACCCTGAGGTTGATCTTCTGTCTTCTTTAGATCCTGCCCAATCGGCATTTGAGAAACATTCAATATTAGTATGACCATAATCCTTATATAATAAACCACGCCCAGGAGAAGCCTTCAAATAACAAAGAATCTGTTCCAATGCAGCCCAATGATCAACTGTAGGGCATGACATGTACTGACTCACAATACTTATTGAATAGGCTATGTCGAGTCGAGTCACTGTAAGGTAATTAAGTTTTTCTACTAACCTCCTATATCTTTCAAGATCTTTTAGCAATTCTCCATCTTTTGTGAGCTGTAAGTTGGGCATCATTGGGGTACTACATGGCTTAGCCCCTAGCTTTCCTGTTTCAATCAACAAGTCAAGTACATATTTTCTCTGTGATAATAGAATTCCTTTCTTGCTTCTTATTACCTCAATTCCTAAGAAGTATTTCAACATGCCTAAATCTTTTATATGGAATTGACTATGAAGAAAGGTCTTTAAAGATTGGATACCTAAAGCATCATCACCAGTAATCACAATATCATCCACATATACAACTAACAAGATGACACCACCCTCAAATCTCTTAAAAAAGACTGAATGATCTGACCTTCTCTTTCGCATTCCAAAGCTTTCAATCACCTGACTAAATTTACCAAACCAAGCTCGTGGGCTCTGCTTTAATCCATACAAGGATTTACGAAGGCGACACACTATTCCATTCTCCCCCTGAGCAACAAACCCTGGTGGTTGCTCCATATACACCTCTTTTTGAAGATCACCATGAAGAAATGCATTTTTAATATCAAGCTGATGTAAAGGCCAATGATTGATTGAAGCTAATGAAATAAACAACCGCACAGATGCCATTTTTGCCACAGGAAAAAAAGTATCAGCATAGTCAACGCCATAAGTTTGTGCATAGCCTTTCGCTACAAGGCGCGCTTTTAACCGAGCAATAGAACTATCAGGATTGACTTTAATTGCAAACACTCATTTGCAACCGATAGCCTTCTTTCTTGCAGGGAGAGAAACTGAATCCCAAGTACAATTATCATCTAAGGCAGTCATCTCCTCCACCATTGCGGCACACCAACTAGGATGAGACAAAGCCTCGTGAACAGTTTTAGGGATGGATACAAACTCTAAGGATGCAATGAATGAACATGTGGAAGGCGATTGATGAAAAATAGAGTAGGGAAAAGAAAATAGCACACCAAGGATTTACGTGGAAAACCCTAATTAGGGAGAAAAACCACGGGATAAAGGGATTCTTATTAGACAACTGATACAAAGAAATACAATAGCTTAAATAGAGAACAGAGAAACCCTAGGGTACAATGAAAAGGACAAAATTGCCCCTAGAGTACAAAAACCCTAATTTTAACACTCCCCCTCAAGTTGGGGCGTAGATGTCAATAAGACCCAACTTGCTCACACATGCATCGAACAACTGTCTGGGAAGTCCCTTTGTTAGGACACCTGCAATTTGTTGATTGGAAGGAATATAAGGAACACACATGTTGCCACTATCAAGTTTTTCTTTGATAAAATGCTGGTCATTCTCCACATGCTTTGTTCAGTCATGTTGAACAGGATTATTTGCTATGCTTATGGCTGGTTTATTATCACAGTAGAGTTTCATTGGATCGGAATGCTCTTGATCAAGGCCTTTCAAAACTTTTTCAAGCCAGATCTCTTCACAGATTCCCAGACTCATGGCCATGTATTCTGCCTCGACACTACTTCTGGCAACGACACCTTGCTTTTTGCTTCTCCATGTAACAAGGTTGGCCCACACAAAGGTACAATACCCTGATGTTGATTTTCTGTCTACTATAGATCCTGCCCAATCAGCATCGGTGTAAGCTTCGATGCATCGTTTTTCAGTTTTCCTAAACATCAAGCCTTTCCCTGGAGAGGTTTTCAGATATCTCAAAATGTGCTCTACTGCCCTTATGTGTTCTTTGTATGGAGACTGCATGAACTGACTTACCATACTTACTGCATAAGAGATGTCGGGTCTAGTATGAGATAAATATATTAATTTTCCAACAAGTCGCTGATATCTTTCTTTGCTCACTGGAACACTTTTACTCATATTACTTAACATTGCATTTGCTTCTATAGGGGTATCAATTGGTTTGCCCCCCGTCATACCTGTTTCCTTAAGCAAGTCCAGAGTATACTTCCATTGGGAAACTGAAATTCCTTCTCTTGATCAAGCTACTTCCATTCCAAGGAAGTATCTTAGTTTTCCAAGGTCCTTGATCTCAAATTCCTATGCCATCTTTGCCTTTAATCGGTTAATCTCTGAGGTATTATCGCCGAAATAACAATGTCATCAACATAGATAATTAAAACTGCAATTTTCCCGGATACAGACTTTTTAGTAAACAGAGTATGATTAGAATGACCCTGTTTATATCCTTGCGACTTTACAAACATAGTAAATCTGCCAAACCAGGCCCTTGGTGACTGTTTTAGCCCATATAAGGACTTTCTCAATTTGCACACTCGGTGATTAAACTGTTTCTCGAATCCTGGGGGAGGACTCATATAGACTTCTTCCTTCAGTTCTCCATTGAGAAAGGCATTCTTCACATCAAGCTGGTGAATGGGCCAATCCTTATTAACTGCAACAGAAATGAGGACCTGAACAGTGTTTAGCTTTGCAACTGGCGAAAAAGTCTTGGAATAATCAACCCTAAAAGTTTGAGTAAAACCCTGGCAACTAATCTGGCTTTGTCTCTGTCAACAGTTCCATCGGGCTTATACTTTATTGTGAACACCCATTTACATCCGACTGCTTTATGACCATTTGGAAAATTGACTTGATCCCACGTATGATTTTTCTCGAGAGCTCTCATTTTTTCCATAACTGCGGCTTTCCATTCAAGACTTTCCAGTGCTGTGTGTATACTGTTTGGTATCACCACTGTGTCTAGGTTTGTAGCGAGGGCTTTGAACTCAGGAGATAAATTGCTATAGGAGAGGTAACTCTGCAACGGATATTTAGTACATGATCTCGTACATTTCCTTAGGGCAATCGGAAGATCAAGAGATTCATCTCTATCTTTACTTTCTTCTGACATACTGCATTCTCCCTCTGGTTCTGTTATTTTCCCACTCTCGATATTTTTTCCAGTGGAAATAAGAGATGCTTCTTTTCCAGGTTCTACCATGTCCTCAAGAGTCATACAATCATCTGTCTCTGCACCATTATCGACCTCAATCACATCCTTGCTATCATTATCTTCTCTGCTTTTGCTCTCAACATTCTCAACACAAGCATCAGTTTTGTCACATTTATTATCATGATCAGGGATAGGACTACTAGTACCTGGAACTGATCTCTGTTCAGACTCATGAACTGGAGCCGGAGAGATAACAGGCGGCGCTATTTCCTTCCTGAGATTCTTTCTATAGTATGTGATCCAAGGGACTTGTTTGGTTGGGAGGATAGGTACGTTGGTACTGATACTCACATCAAGGATGGGTTCAGGTTCAGGTAAGGCAAAAAGGACCCCAATTGGTTTCTTCACTGGAATGCTCCCCCTGAAAAGAACCATTGGGAAAGAATGGATGATCTCCAAAGAATGTCACATCCAGAGAGACAAAGTATTTTCTGGAAGGAGGGTGATAACACTTGTACCCACATTGATGTAGAGGGTACCCCACAAAAACGCATTTTTGTGCCTGAGGGGTAAACTTGGTACGGTTAGGTCTGTGTGTATGAACGAACACCACACAGCCAAAGACACGAAGGGGTACATCAGAAAAAAGTCTGGAATTTGGGTAAGACTCTTTGAAGAAATCTAAGGGGGTTTGGAATTTTAGGACCCGAGATGGCATGCGGTTTATTAGATGGGCTGCTGTCAAGATAGCATCACCCCACAAATAAGAGGGAAGGGAAGTTGACAATATAAGAGAGCGGGCAACTTCAACGAGGTAACGGTTTTTCCGTTCGGCCACTCCATTTTGTTGAGGAGTGTACGTACAAGAACTCTAATGGACAACACCTTTGGAGACAAGGAATCCGCGTAAGGCGTTACTAAGTTATTCTTGACCATTATCACTCCGATTTTAGCATTGAACTAGGTTTCTATAGAATTGTAAAATTGTTGGAAAACTGAAGTGACTTCTGATTTATCTGTCAGAAGGAAAACCCAGGTTAGACGAGTATGATCGTCAATAAAGGTTACAAACCAGCGCTTCCCAGTTATGGTAGTGACTGGTGAAGGACCCCAGACATCGCTCTGGAACAGAGTAAACGGTTTAGAGGGCAGAGCTTATAGGGCTGAAAAGAGAAAGAAACACGAGGCTGTTTAGCCTGGACACACACATCACATTTCAATTTAGAAATATTAATGTTGCGAAAAAGATGAGGAAACAAATAATTCATATACTGGAAATTAGGATGACCAAAACGATAATGCCATAACATATAATCAGTTTCAGAAGTAGAAAAATGGGAAGAAAACAAACTAGTCCTATCACATATCCTAAAGGAAGCTTTTTCAGTGAGGAAATAGAGTCCCCTGTCATGTCGGGCAGTGCCAATCGTCATCCCCGAGTTCAGATCCTGAAAAACATCATCAGGTGAGAAGATAACACGACACTTTAAATCTCTTGTAAGTGTACTAATAGATAATAGATTGTAAGACACTTTTGGCACATGCAACACATCTTGGAGTATTAAGCCGGAAAAGAGTGACACCCGTCCTTTTCTAGCAACGGGAGCAAAGGACCCATCTGCAATTCTGATTCTTTCATTTCCAGCACCGGGTTGATAAGATAAAAATTGATCAGAAACGCCAGTTAAGTGATCTGTGGCTCCTGAGTCTAATATCCACGGTTTATTACCAGTTATATTCACAAGGCCAAAGGAGTGAAAAGTACCAATATGGGCGATTGCACTTACACCCACTGTAGTAATAGTGCTCTGAGTAGTTTCCTGATTCTGAGTCTGAGTATCTCCAGTAACAGATTCACCTACAAGAGCCCGACTTGGCTGTCGTTTCTTACCATTTGGCGGTCGGCTGTGAAGTTTCCAGCATTGATCTTTATTGTGCCAGGGTTTTTTTGCAATGTTCACACACTGGGGGCGGCTTACTGTTCTGTTTATCTTGTACAGGGCCTGATGTTTTGAAAGCAGCGGAATCTGTTGGTGTTACAGGTGTACTGTTCATGGCTCTCGACCTATCTTCCTCCAGGCGAACTTCAGAATAGACTTCTATTAGGATGGTATAGGTCTGGTGCCCATATATGACTGCGCACTGTATCAAATTTAGAGTTGAGTCCTACAAAAAGGTCATACATCATGATCCGTTTCATCAGACTGATAATGTAGCACTCCTCCACACGGATAGTTCCAAATCATCTCACGGCACAAATCCATCTTCTTGCCACACAGAGATATCTTGTTAAAGTAAGCAGTAAACGTCCATCGTTCCTTGTTTGCATTCATGGACCTGCTTACGTAGAGTATATAACCGTGAGACATTCTGTCTCCTGGAGTAGAGTTTTTGGGCTGCCTCCCAAATATCACGGGCTGTAGCTACATACAATAAAGGTTTTCCAACCTGAGGTTCCATACTTCCAATCAAAATTGACCTCAACAAAGAATCCTCTCCTTTCCACATTCGCTCTTGGGGATCACCGGTCCTTGGTTTTGGTATTTCACCTGTCAGATATCCAAATTTATGACCGCCCTCTAGGGCCATTTTAATAGATTGAGACCAAGAGAAGTAATTATCACCATTCAACTTTTCTCTTATAATAATTCCAAAAGAATTGTCTATAGTTCCAGAACATAAATTTGAAGGGTAAGTAGGGAATGAAGTTATCGAGTTTTTAGGGTATGGTTGGATCTTGGATGTCGATCCCAGGGCTTTCCCAATAGCAGCAAGTTGCTGCTGAAATATCTCGTTCTGTCGATTAATCTGCAACTGCAACTGGGTAACTTGATCTTGGATTATATTTCCTTGGTCCTGGTGCAATCGTAATTGACTTATCTAGATTATCAGGAGTAGAGGCGACATGTGCAGAGGACGATGGCATCTTCTGACCCTTATTCAGCAATTTTCTGCATTCACGCTTCATATGGCCAGATTTATGACAATAATAGCAAACGACACCTCCTGGATTTGATCTTTGGTTATTTGGATGACCTTTGAAGCTATTTGATTCAACCCCCTTATTACTTCTATAATCATTTGTGCGCCCAATCAAAGCACTGCTAGAATCAGATGATGTAACTGCTTGTGTCCTTTCAGTACGAAGTATTCGAGTGTAAGCTTCTTCCAACGATGAGATATTTGAGCTTGACAACACTTGATTTTTGGCCATCTCATATTTAGGTGCAAGACCTACTAAAAAACTCATGATAAACAACTTTTCACGTTGAGCCATTTAGAACTTTTGGATCTGTGTTGATTGGCATCAAGGCATTGAATTCCGCGCATGTATTTTTAACCTCCATAAAGTAGCTTGTGAGAGATTTTTCTCCTTGATCAGGTTGATATAGAGTTTTACAAACATCAAACACTTTATTAATATTCTCTTTCCCTGAATAAAGGAAATCCAGATATTCTAATAATTCCTTGACTGATTCGCAGTGATTTACTAGTTCAATAATTTCACGGTCAATAGAATTCTTGATTTGTAGAAGCATCCTTGAATCATCCCGCCACCAAATCTTCTTATTAGCATCAATCGGTGGATCTTCTGTGATGTGATCATCCATCTCCATGCTCCTAATAAAGTGGCGAACATTTGATCTCCATGAATAGTAGTTGGATCCATTCAACTTGTGTTCAGTTACTTTTGTAGGAACAATCTCAGACATGACTACTGGTTTCTTATCTGCCATTACCTCAAAAACAAAGACACCGGACAGCAGAGAATCAAACCCTAATTTACCGAAGAGATGTCTTTACAAGCAGTGAGAATATCTATATATCCCAAACAAACATACCACCAAGAAGAGCCAACAACATTAAGGAAAGCCACAGAAGACAAACGAAAAACGGCGGCACACGCACCTACACGCGTCAGCGAGTGGACGGACAGCAAACTGGAACAATCGGCGCGTGAGCCTCACTCGCTGGTTGGATGGCAACCGGACTTTGAGGTTTTGTAGATCGGCGGCTGGACTTCTCATTGGACTGGGCGATGTCGAAAAAACAACTTTTTTTTCCCCCGACGGCGGCCAACGACAGCGAACGAACCAAATACGGCGACTGTGAGCAAAAGTGTAAACTTACCTCTCCACAAAACCCTAAACGTATCACAAATGGGTTCTAAATTGTCAAACCCTAAGGTTCACAAAAACCCTAAGTTTATTTAGAGAGCTCTGATGCCATGTAAAACTCTTAGGTTTGAGAAGGAATCAGAATGCTCTATTCATTCACTAAAGAATCAGATTCACTAAAGATATGAATATATACAAGTGTACAAAGCATAGAAAAGGAGGTGGAAGGGCAACGCTTTGTTCTTCAGTTCTATCCAACCTCCCAATGTACTACATGTCTATCTTCTCAATGCCGGACTCAGTGGTTTGCTCCTTAGAAAGATTAATCCGAAACTTCTTTTGGGAAGGCCATAAAGGAAGCAAAATCAATCACCTGGCTAAATGGAGTTTAGTCTCTCAATCTATTTTAAATGGAGGTCTTGGTTTGGGAGGACTTAAAGCCAAAAACACGGCTTTGCTTGCAAAATGGGGCTGGCGGTACATGATGGAGGGGAATTCCTACTGGAGGAGGATCATTTCCAGCGTCCAAGGCAAAGGGCCCTATGATTGGCACACATCTGGAAAGTATGGGAATAGTTTGAGAAGCCCATGGATAAATGTTTCAAAAAGTTGGTCCAAGATAGAAGATTTAGCTCCCTTTACTGTTGGAGAGGGAAATAGAGTCAGCTTTTGGTCAGATCCTTGGCTTTTTCCTTCTGCATTGTCTTCTCATTTTCCATCTCTGTTTAGGATCTCCTTACTGCCAAGGGGCTCCATAGCTGAACACTGGGATCATTCCCTAAACTCTTGGTCCATCACCTTTCGAAGGTTGTTAAAGAATGAGGAGATTGCTCATTTTCAAGCATTGCTGCTTGCATTATCAGAAAAGTCAGTGTCATCCAGCCCGGACAGCCGTTACTGGTCCTTGGAAGCCTCGGGCTCTTTCACAGTCAAGTCCCTCACAGTCCACCTCTCTTCCAAGCGCCCAATGGAGATCTCCCTTTTCAAAGCTCTTTGGAAATCTAAAAGCCCAAGGAGAGTTAACATTCAGATATGGATTATGCTTTTTGGCCTATTGAATTGCTCTATGGTTCTGCAAAGAAAACTTCATTCAGTCACCCTACTGCCCTCTGTTTGTCCTCTATGTAATTCGGCAAGTGAAGATTTACAGCACCTTTTCTTCTCATGTACCTTTGCAGAAAAATGTTGGTGGTCCTTCTTTCAGATGGTCAACTTTGTAGGAGTATTTGGTGATAGTCTCAGAGGCAACCGAAATTATCTCCTCTCGAGTCCCTCTCTCCCAAAAAAGCCACGGCTGCTTTGGATCAACATGGTCAAGGCTATCCTTTCTGATATTTGGTTCGAAAGAAATCAGAGAATTTTCCACAATGTTGGGAAAATTGGGAGTTTCCTTTTGATTCAGCTAAAAGGAACGTTTCAGCATGGTGCTCTTTGAACAAAGAATTCGATGGTTTCTCAATTCAAGACATTTTTCTTAATTGGCAGGCTTTTATATTTCCAGCACCTTAACTTTCTTCAATTTTTGTCTCGGTTGTCCTTTCATTCACTAAAGATGTATTCCTATTTCTTTTCAAGAAGGCTCGGGTTTCTCTTTTTTGTTTGATCTTTATGCTCTTTGTATAAATCTCTTGTACTTTGGAGCATTAGTCTCTTTTTATAATTCAATAATAAAGAGACTCGTATCCTTTTCAAAAAAAAAAAAAAAGAAAAGAAAAATATCACAAAATATTTACAAGAATGGAAAACCCTAACTATAGAATTATAACAGAAGCGAAAGGAGATGGACTTCCCTTAGATTCAACTTCTTTGCCTTTGTTCTTTATAGGTGCATAATTGGTTTGCCCTTTGGGAGTGTCTGCCATATTCCTTTTTGTTGATGAAGCGTTCTTGTCCCAAGTATTCCCCCGGCCAACCCATCTTTTATGTTTTAATGCTTCATCTTCCTCGATTGTAGATGCCATGGATACTGCTTCTGCCAAAGAAGATAGGGGCTGTAAATGTAATTTTTCTTTAACGTCTTGTCTCAAGCCATCCATGAACCAAGCTAATTGTTGGCTATCACTTTCAGCCAAATTGTTCCTAGCACTTGATGAAATTCTTCCTTATAGTCTTCAATTGTACAAGTTCCTTGCTTGCAATGGTGAAATTGGTTATAAAGGAGTCTCTCATGGTTAGCTGGCAAGAACCGTTTCTTCTTCAATTTCAACATTTTTGGCCAACTAGCGATAGATCTTTTGCTGTACATACGTCGGTTTCCTTGGGCTTGGTCCCACCAAGCCGATGCACCACTCTTAAGTTTCAAGGAAATAAGTTTTACCTTCTTGTGTTTTGGAGTCCCATGTAGTCAAAGAAATTCTCCACGCTTTTCATCCAATCTAAAAAGACTTTGATGTTTGTCCTCCCATTATATGTGGGGATGTCAATCTTCATTTTAAAATCTGTTTCTTGCCGCCAATGGGGTTGTTCTTGCCAATCTTGATAGTAATCTTGATTCCCGTATCCTTGCACTTGGTATAAGGGGTTATTCAATGGATGTGGGTGCAGCATTCTTGCACGGTAATTTGGCTGAGGACTGTCATAGTCTTCCTCTTCAGATGAATCGGAATCCAAACCTATCAAATATGGTGGTATGGGGCTACTGGGTGGATAGATTGGGATATGTTGGTGTTGAGGGGGGTGTAGAAGCTGCAGCACATCCCTGTCACAGCCTCTAAAATTTCTTCTTGGGTGTTCTTGGTCTCTTGGAGGAAAATGTTGAGTAGTTTCTTGGTTTCTTGGAAGTTCCTGCTGGTGATTTTGAAACGGTCTCTGGTTATTCCGAATTTCTGGGTTAATTCAGACAGCTTCTTGATTGTTTCTTGGTTGCCTATTGGTCATACTTCCATTATCAAGTGCTATTTGATCGATGGATTTTTGCAGCCCGGCTATGGATGCTTGCATTGCCATCATATTGTCGAAGATGCCACTGACCGAAGCTTCCAAATTGCCTAATTTGCAATTTACCGTTTGTGGAGAGGATGAGAAAGATGCTTCCGATCAGTAGGTGGAAGAGTGTGAAGAACAGGAAGCTTGCCAGAGCCATTACCTGCCATGAGGTCCCTTCTCGAGGTCGCTCTGATACCAATGTGGTGAAGACTAAAGAGTCTTGGAGAAATTTTGGAAGAATCTTAGAGCTGAAGTTTTATTAATGATTTAAAATGAGTGATAAGTTCCCTTTAAATAGGCTCAAAAGGAAAGGGCTTATACATACCTAATTAACTAACTGACATAACCTCCTTTAAATAGACCCAAAGGAGAAGGGTTTTGTCACACCTATTCTAAAATTAAAACTGAATTTAAAAAGAGAATATAATCTGTCATTTTACAAGAAATACCTCCCTACATCACATGTCATCCTACTTATTTATTAATTATGAACTCTATAAGCTGTCTTAACTGGGATGGATTCCTATCTACTGGGTCTCCTTTTTACATTTTGAAAGAAACAAACAATTTTTATTTTTAGTTTATTGTTCAAAATCATTTTTGAAATTTGAAATCTGAAATATTATTAGATTGAATATTTATTGAATGGTCTTTGGCTTTAATTGTTTGATCTCAACTCAAGGCTGATAATGATCTGCTCATTGTTTCCTCATGTGCTGACCTGGGTATCAGATGGAACTATTCACAACCTGAATGAGTATATGGAAATCAAGGCAGCTGATGTTTATCCAAACAACAACATTGATGTGAGAGATGCAATTTTTTTTCGAAAACTTGGAGTGGTCACAAATGATCTGGGGGAGTTTTTCTCTCAAATTCTTTAAACAAGATTGAGAAATTTCTGGTATGCTTATGAAAGTTTATGTTTTTCTTTACATACTTGAAAATCGGAAGATTACTGTAGGTATCTACTTCCTTGCACTCAGTAAAACCCAACAAGAATAGAGGACAATAAAAAGAAACAGAACAACAGAGCATCATTAGTATTGATGACGAAATAATGCTTTGAAGTCTTAGCTATAATTCCCAGAAAAGGAAACAAGTACACAAAGATAAAGTCAGCATAGAAAGTGGTGAAGAAAGCAAGAAATTAAAGAAACCAGTACATCCGAGAGAACTGGTGGTCCTCCCCTCTCAAAAGGGCCTTCTGCTTTTACCAAAATTAATTCTGCCCTCACAGATTCCCAAACTTTCCTTCAATAACAAACTCTGGTGGTCCCCCTCCCCAACATTTCCCCTCAACTAACTAACTTGTCCCCACTGGCCTCCATCTCCTCTTTTACCCCTCCTTTTGTATGTGTGAAGTATTGGGGATCAATCTGGAAACTGCTGTTTCATCACTTGTATTGACTCCCAAGTAGCTTCACTTTTGGCCATATCCTTCCATTTAACTAACCATTCATTAGTTGCTAACTCCCCGTTCTAGCGCACTCCCAACACAGTTTCAGGAACTACTTGCAACTCAAACTCTGCAGTCAAAGCTGGGGGATGATTTTGAATCTAGACAAATTGTCCTTTCTTCTTCAGCTGAGAAATGTGGAATACATTGTGTATCACTGCCTCAGGTGGTAGTTCTAACGTATAGACAACTTCCCCGATTCTCTCCATGATACAGTAGGGACCATAAAACTCAGGAGCAAGTTTCTCACACCGCTTCCACGCTAAGGATTTCTGTCTACAAGGACGAAGTTTCAGGAATACCTCTTCTCCCACCTCAAATTGCAATTCCCTACGTTGTAAATCAGCTTGTTTCTTCATTTGATTTTGAGCCAATGTTAGATGTTTTTTCAATGTGTTTAGAGCTAAATCTCGAGCCATCAACTGTTGTTCCACTGTATTATTCGAGGTTTTCTTTACTCCATAAGATATTAGAGGTGGTGGCGATCTTCCAAACAACATACCTCCAAATATCTCCATTTGGTAGTTTTTGTTACAGACAACAGACTTCCACATATCTCCACAATGGTATGATGTTGTCCACTTTAAGTATAAACCCTCATGGTTTTGCTTTTGGAACCACCCCAAAAGGCTTCATACCAATAGAGATAATTGTCCTCACTTATATATCCACGATCACTTCCTTCCCTAACCAATGTGGGATTTTGTTCACACTCCCAACAATCCTCCCTTTGAACTAAGTACCACTTTAAGCTTCCCCTTGAACAAATCCGTTTCACTCCCAACCACGGCTTGCTCTAAATCCCAAGGCACCTCCCGTTCATCTTGGGTCACTTGCTCACCTGAGCACGACCATGGATCACACATGCTCTTATCACCTAGATAGAACATGAACAAGGCTCTCCAAATTTCTTTATTCAGAATCTGAGGATTCCACCCACACAGTTGGGTCTAGACCAAGGCTTTGATACCAATTTGTTACGGACAACGGACCACCACATATCTTCACAATGGTATATGATATTGTCCACTTTGGGTATAAACCTTCATGGCTTTGCTTTTGGAACGACCCCAAAAGGCCTCATATCAATGGAGATAATTATCCTCACTTGTATACTCATGGCCACTTCCTTCCCTAACCAATGTGAGATTTTGTTCTCATTCCTAACAATCCCTCCCTAACCTAGCTCTGATACTATCTGAGTATGAATGGAATAAAATATTTTGTATTCCAATGAATAATCATGAGATACAAAGTCTTCCTATATAGGAGAAAGACTACATACATAAAAGGAAAGTATCATAATAAAATAAAATATTTAATGATTTTACAACACATCAACATATTTACAACCAACAGGTAGGTTGTTCATTGCAAAAACATTGGAAGTATGTCTAAGACAATGATTCACACGTACGGTCTATTGGTTTTGGACAAATTCCTTCAACTCCTTTTGTTGCCTAACGAGTTCTTCCTGCTATCACATCAGATCGTTCATTTGTGTTGCTGGCGAGTTTTGTTGCCACGACAGCTCATCAAGACCTCCTAAGATTGGTTAACAAAGGTCATCGTGAAGGAATCTATACCACTCATCATCAAGATGAATTTCTTCAGATGCGTTAGTGTTGTGTTGACTTCCTTCGTCAGTTTGGTGCCCACTAGCCTCACCAATGCCTGATCCACCACCTGTTTCCAGTGTAGGCGTTGGTAAGCTTGGGTCATTTGGTTGTTCAGTGTAGGCGCGTGGTGAGCTAGTTTTGGACTTAAAGGAGGGTGGAGGTGTTGGTAATTTGGTTGAAATGGGGGCCATGGGAAGAGGGAAGTCTTCAGGAGTAGGGAGCTTTTCAAGTGATGGTGGGCACTTGTTCAGGTCGATGCTTTGCCTAAGAGACTCCCCATGATCAACTTCGTCTTGGAGTGAGGGAGAATCTATTCTAGGCTGAGGCGGTGGGGTTTGGCTTTGGCGAGATGGGGACTTCCCAACTCGGGACAATGCAATCACCCTTTCTTCAATTCTTGGTGAACTAATCGCCTTTCGCTTTTTTTGTTGAAAAGGTTTAGGAGGTATCTGAGTTTGGTGGGATCGTCACTTTGTTTGTTGCTTGGGTTAGTTCTCTGCTTGAGCGGGCAGTCTCATGAGGCGGCAGAGGGAATGACTTGTGAGCATGCTTCTGACCTCCACGTCCTCCTCTTCCTCAAACCAACCTTGTGCAACGTAGTCGTGTGATTAGCATTGGGAAGAACAGCTACCCCCTCGGCCTTGAGAATAATGACTATATTTGACTTGCAATAATGCGACCAACGTTGATTGGGATTAGCCGCATTATGCAGTATATAGCCATTACTTGATTTCTTGATACCGGGTGATCGTGCGTTGTGGGGAGCAGATTTCTTTTGACATGGTAGAGCCACACGTTTGCCTCAAGCGTTAGGCTATGCGGCGACAACGTCTTGACTCCCTTTGCTGAAGTGGACCACTTCGTTCCTAATAAAGCGACCACTTTCAACGCCTCCCTCTGTTCTTCGGATGTTGGTGCTTCTATAATTTTATTTCCCTCGGCGTTGGGGATATCCTCCAAATTATATAAGTGATTTATTTTCTTAACGTCGAATCCAATTGTTACTTTGCCAACATCCGCTCTATATCGATCTTCGTGCGGCTTCCCTTCATAAAATGCGATCATCACTAACGGCTTGACCGTTTTCGCTTCCTCTCAGAAATCTCTCCATCCCAACGCGTCTACCACGTTTGTGATGAAGGAGGGTAATGATGCATTTTCAGGGAAGAATCCCATCTCGGTTAGTATTGGAGGCCTCTTCTTGGGCACTCTCTCTTCTTCCACCATTGGCGCTTTGCCCTTGTCTTCCTTCCTTTCCACCGCTCTTCTTAGCGTCATTTCCTTTTTCGAGGTGCTGCCTCCTTCAGACTTTCCCTTCTTTTCCCCCGCTTTCTTCTTCTTTTCATCTTCTTCTCTTAAAAGTCTTTTCTCCTCTTGAATCTTCTTCAAATTGCGCTTGATGCGCTCGGCCTTTTCCCTTCTAGCTTTTTTCTCCTCATCACTTTCTTCTCTCCACTCCTTCTCGAATTTAAGTGCCGCAAGGTCCGCACTATCCAGAGACTTATTTGACCTTGGCTGCAATGAGGCTCCAGCTTGCTCGATTTCCTCATCACATATTTCGTGATGAAGTTCTGTTGTTGCGATGAGGATCGTGGTTTCCTTAGCTCTTCAAAGCCTTCTCTAACCTTTTTTCTTGCTGTGGCATTAGCATCTTCCTCCATCCACCACAGCAAGATCACTTCCCCCTCCACCCAACTTCCATGACCCACACGGCTTGAGCACTGGCCCTTCTAACCAGCCCTAATCCGAAGATGGTGAGATTTTGGGTGTTTTGCCGCAATCCACCCAACCACACCCCCTCTTTCCTTTCAGCCTTGTTGAGCTTAAAACTTTCTTCTCTCAAGAACTTCAGGCTCAGCTTGCACCCCTCCGTTAATCTCTCTCAGAACTGCACCAAGACGCAGACAACATACGCAAATCTCTTGTCAATGTGCAGCACAACCTCCTCACACCTCGCCAAAATCAACGCATACAGGTAGAAAGGAATCGTGAATACTTCAACTTTTTTATAGTCTACCTACACGACCCAGCAGTCCCTCATCTTTTCCAACCTTTGCGATTTCCTGATTCGCAAGGCGCTGCCCCTCCGACCCCACAATGTGATGATCCTCTGCAGCAACCCTAAATTTGGGGATGATGTATTTGAAGTTATATTCTTTTCTCTATCTCTTGTATCTTCACTTGCGATATCTCCTTTCACTCTTTGTACCTTAGCGCTCCGATACCATTGAATGAATTCTTGCAATTTTTGCGCTCATCGTTCTAGCTCTGTCTATCTTTGTCTTGTTATCTTTTATAGTTTATCCTTGTGAAATCATTTTGATGTTATATCTTCTTGTGTATTGGCAAATTAACAACCGTGATGATCCTTATTCATTTCCTTAGCTCATCCTCTACAACTCACATTCTTCTTTCCGTCTTAGTAGCTTCTTCAATGTTTGACAGTCTTACCCTTTTATGCGCGCAAGCCTTTGCTCAACCTTCTTTTTCAAAATTTTTGAATAAGTTTGTTTTCGTTTTTCTTACAGTGCAATGAGGACCTTGCCACTCTAAAAGATTTGGGGGTGGGAGAGGTCTAAGTAGATGCGTTCAACTTTTACACCGCGTTTTTATAACCTCCCACTTTCATAAAAAAAAACACAACAAAAAAAACAATAAGCTCCATTATCAGCGCAAGGGAAAAACCAAACCTGATAAGAGTTTAAGTTGTGAAAGGAACTTGCCCATAGTTGGATACTTTGCATGACACCCGTGTAGGTAAGCCAAAATGAAAGTAGGTTACTAGGATTAATGTAATGTAAATAACATCAAATAAAAATAAACAACTTCATTGTCTGACGCAAGTTAAAGCTTAGTCTAGATGAGAGTTGAGTTGAACCTGGAACGCAACCGAAGTTGGATGTTCGCATGACACCTGTGGGAGCAAGCCAAAACGAAGGGTGTAACCAAGTTCAACGCCTTGCCTATAATTTGAATAAGTAAAACGCAGACTATTTTTCCTTTCAAACGAACGCAATGCTAAACGAAAAAGGGATATGAAAGTATTTGAAATGAGAAAAAGATTTTTTAGCAAAAGCTTTCCAAATTTAAGGCTAAGAAAAGATTTCCTTAAAGAAGTGACCAGACTCGAAAGAAATAGGTGACTTGAAAAGGGAATGCAGCAAAATTAAACGCATTCTGAGAAGCTAGTCAACGCAACTTTAAGGTGTAGTGCAAGTTTGAATTTCTTTAGTATAAGATATGCTTGAAGACAAGCATTATTCTAAATTTGGGGGTATGATAACTTGTAGAAATACAAGTTATTATAGTCTTTTACTTAGAATAATAAGGATAGATAAGAAGAATATGCATCAATTTTGTTAAGAATTCATGTTACATATTAAACTTGTGTTGAAGTATCTCATAAACACCCGCTGATCGCATATCATGAGTTATGTTGCACCAAAGTGTCTATTTTGCAGACTAATCGTAGGACTTCGTTGCGTGCGCGGTACCCCTATCCGATGAACAAACAATTGGTCGCATGCCTCGGGATCTCTGAGCTGGCAACAGCGGATCACCTGGCAAGTACTCAGAAGATTGACCATGATAGCAGTGCTGACATTCTCAATCTTGGCATCGAAGGACTAGAACTCATAATTTCAGGACCACTGATGTTTGAGAGAGATGAAGTGTCCCAAAAATTATCTTCAAGGTTAGGTGTCTCCCTCTGAAGAGAATTTGGGTCAAGAAAAGGTTGATTTTCCAAAAAAGACACATCCATACTCTCAAAATACTTGTTGGTCAAAGGATCAAAACATTTGTACGCCTTCTTATGAGAGACATAGCCTACAAAAATGCATTTAGTGGCTTAAGGATCAAACTTAGTTTGAGAAAAAAAAGGGAGAAGTATGGACATAAGCAATACACCTAAACAATTTAGTTGGTAAATCAGAAAACAGTCGGTTATTAGGAAAAAACTCATTGAAGTGATTCAAAGGAGTTTTAAAATTCAAAATCTTGGACGACATTCGATTGATCATATATGCAGCTGTTAGAACGGCATCGCCCCACAAATATTTCGGAACATTCATAGAGAACATAAGGGCACGAGCAACTTCAAGTAAGTGCCTATTCTTTCGCTCAGCAATGTCATTCTGCTAAGCCGTGTCACGACACATAGCTTGATGAAAAATACCTTATCTTGCAAAAAATTGGTTAATTGTTCATTGAAATATTCAGTGTCGTTATCAAAGTGAAGAATTCGAATTTGAGTTTGAAATTGAGTCTTAATCATATTGTAAAGCCGAACAAACACCTCTTTTACTTTTGACTTTTTTGTTAACAAATAAAGCCAAGTTAAACGAGTGTGGTCATCTATAAAGGTAACAAACCAACACTTCCCACTATGAGTTAAGACTTTAGACGGACCCCAAACATCAGTTTGAACTAAGGAAAAAGGTGATGAAGCCTTGTACGGTTTAGGAAAATAGGTGGATCGATGATGTTTGGCAAAAATGTAACTTTCACATTGAAAACTGAACGATCAAATTCTTTAAATAAATCAAGAAACAAATACTTTAAATGAAAGAAATTTGGATGCTCTAATCTACGATGCCAAAGCATTATAGTTTCTTTAACTGAAGGAGAACAAACACTACTCAAACCTTGAACTTTTTTATGACTAGCAAAAACTTCATTAAAATAATGAGATCATCAATCATCCTAGCACTTCCAATCGTCCCCCCGCGTCCTGATCCTGAAAAATACAATGAGTTTCACAAAAGATAACACAATAATTAGCATCCTTAGAGATTTTACTAACAGACAACAAATTACAATCTAATTTTGGAACATGAAGGACGGAACGTAACATAAGCTTTGTAGTCAAAGGAATAGTTCCTTTTCCTGCAATAGAGATGAAGCTACCATCGGTAATGCGGATTTTTTTATTATAATACACGAGAATATGATTCAAATAAATAAGAGGAACTGATCATATGACCTTGCTCCAAAATCTATAATCCACGGAGATGAATTAAGGCAAGAGAGAGCTTGAGGACAAGTACCTGTTTGTGCCAAGGAAACACTAGGATTACCAGATGATGAATTGTTCTTTAGCAGCTTTAGAATTTGATCAATTTGCTCTTTATTAAACGGGTTGGAGTCAACAACATTAGCATTAGAGGTATGCTGAAGTGAATTTCACTCATCTTGCTTAGAATTTTTCTAATTCGCAGGTTTTTCATGAAGTTTCCAACAAGTTTCACGTATATGTTGAGGTTTATTGCGGTGGTCGCACCAGACACGAGGCTTTTCATGTGGCTTGTTGGATTGATCAAAAGCTTTCATTGCAATATTTTCAGTCACCAACGTAGAGCATTCAACTTAATCAATAGGTTTTTTTGCAAATCATAACATTCTTGCGACTTTCTTCCCTACGAACTTCAAAAAAAACATCATCAATAGTTGGTAGAGTAGTTTTCCCAAGTATTCTACCTCTAACTTCATTAAACTCAACATTGAGCCCAACAAGGAATTTGTAAATACGACTATCTTCAACAGTTTTCCTATAGTGCTTTTGGTCCTCTGTAGACTTCCACTGATATGTATCAAAGAGGTCAAGGTCTTGCCAAATCCTTTTTAAGGAGTGAAAGTATTGTGTGACTGAGTTAGTTCCTTGTCGTATTTCACCCAATTTCAAGTTCAACTCAAACACTTGTGACTAGCTGCCCAAATCAGAATACATCTGAGTTACACCATCCCATAATTCCTTGGCAGTAGAGGAACACATGTAGTTACAACCGATGTCTTCAACCATGGAATTGACAAGTCAAGTTATAACCATGGTGTTTTCAGCATCCCACCCGACAAATGAAGGGTCATCTGGACTAGGGATAATTTTTTCTTCTGTGATGTAACCAATCTTCCCTTGTCCACGAATAGACATCTGAATATTTTGGGACCAACGAAGAAAATTATCCCCATTAAGTCAAATGGTAGTTATTTGGATAGTGGGACCAATTGAATGGATACGATTGTTGAAAACTTTAGCAATAGGTGCCTTAGTGTCCGACATATTGCTAAAGAAGCAAAGACCCAAAAATAAAACTAGTAGTCTGGGGAAAAAAAAAACAAACAGAGGCCAAACAAACCAGCAACTTGGATGAGACACCGGTAGATGGCGGTAATGGGCGGCACTGAGTGGCGGAAAGGATAGACAGGTATGCAGACTAGGGCGGACGACGATGATAACCTGCGAATGAGCGTCAAACCCAAAAATTGCGACCAAATGAGCGGCTGGGATGTAATGTCCGACGGAGCTGCGATCGACCAGCTGCAGAGAGCAACATCCAGCAGGGCTGCAAGTGACCGATGGTGGTGGCAAATGATCGAAGATCAATCGGCAGCGGCAGCACAACAAAAAAGTAGGGTTTTTTAGGTTTTCGGAACATTAGAATTTTTGGGGTTTCTAAAACTTGGCAGCTCTGATACCAAGTGAAAAAATATTATTTTCTCAAATTTCTCTTAGGAGAAAAGAGTTTCTTAAATAGAAGAAATACCCAAATACAAATAAGGAAAGAATAAAAACCAGCAAATATAATACAATAAATACAATAGAGAATTTCACAATAAAGGAAATAGTCAATAGGTTCCTGAAAACATTGAAAGGAAACATGAAAACGAGTGGGTATATGTCAAATCGTCCTAGTGTGAGATGCTTCACCCCCAAAAGGAATTGGCTAGATGAACTAAGAATGGATTTGGTCTTGCTTGAAATATTTTGTCAAGAATTCATCATCAAAAGGATAGCTTGGGATAGATTTGCTTGTGGTTCAAAATTATATTATCAATTGCTACTTGTTAGAATACTTTGAATATATTATCTAGGTCAAGAATACTTCGAATATATTATCTAGCGCGAGTGACCAAGCACAAGTATCTCAATAAATTCTCTTCTATTTTTCTTTAAGTGAATCAAATTTGAAAGTTTACTATTGATTTACATATCATCCAACTTATCTATGAATTGCGAACTCTCTAAGCTGCTTAACTGGGATGAATTCCTATCTACTGCCTCTCCTTTTTATATTATGGAATAAACAATCAAAATTGCTTTTTAGTTTATTGTTCAAAATCATTTTTTAAATTTGAAATCTGAAATGTTATTAGATTGAATATTTATCTAATGGCCTTTGCCTTTAATTACTTGAACTCGAGGTTGATAATGATCTTCTTTCATTGTTTCCTCATGTACTGTCCTCGTTATCAGATGGAACTATACACAACCTGAATGAGTATATGGAAATCAAGGCGGCCAATGTTTATCCGAACAACAACATTGATGTGAAAGATGCAATTTTTTCTTGGAAACTCGGAGCAGTCGTAAATGATCTAGAGGAGTTTTTCTCTCATATTCTTTAAACAAGATTGAGAAAATTCTGGTATGCTTCTTAAAGTTTATGTTTTTCTTTACATACTTGAAAATCTGCAGATCACTTGGTAGTTGGCTTGTCTGCATTGTTTACCCGAGAACCTGGAGCTGCTTTCTCAAATGAGAAGTTCCATAGTCTTTTTCAAGTTTATGGAGTTCTTTATGCTGGGGATGGATTATTGTGCTAGCTCTCTCGAGTTCAGCCCATTGGAATCAGTTGCAACTTATAAAGGCATATTTGGGAATGACAATGAAATGGTTCAAATCATTTTTTTAATTGACAAAATCACTCCAAAAGAAGTTTTAAATCATTCAAAATCAACATTGATGGTAAAAAAAACCGTGTTTAGAAGTGTAAAGTCAAATATTAAATAGATATTAAAGGGTTAAAGACATGTTTTAAAATGATTTTGAACCTGACGAAAGTGATTGAAATCATTCTCAAACATTTCTTTGTTTGTACATATTAACAGCAAGAACTCCACTTCAATTTGCTACACCCTCCACAGACACGCATGCTTGATCGTGAAACTGCAATCGAGTATCTAATTGCCTGTTGCTAGAGTTCAAGTCATGTGACAATGAGATTCTCCTTGATCTTTCACTTTTTTCCTCTAGTTTAGAAGAATCTATTGCAGGAACATGTTCAGCATCTGAAATACTTTGGAATTCTCATAAACCCATTATAAGTTTCTATACTCTATGAACTGTACTCAATGAATTGCATGCATCTTTTTCTTTATCCCCAACCCACTTTTCAATCAATGACAGTGACTAACTCCAGCAATCACTCAAATCACTCAAATTTAAGTTATTAGTTCGTAGTGTTGTCGTTCTTTTTAGTAATTTGACAGTAGTTGAAACATCTTAAGTGTAGAAAAAATTAAGAAATTTAGGTATAAAAATACTTTTGAGATAATGTAACCAATGAGTGTTTTAATTATAAATAGTTTTTTCAAAAAATATTTAAAAAGAAAATGCATGTTTGAAAAACACTTTTTCTCTCCCGAGCCATCCAAACAGGCTATCCAATCCCATCCAAAAAATATTAACTTCACTACTGGTTAAGTATTTTAAGTTAGATAAAATCATAAGTTTTAAGGTTAAAATAAATCATATGGACAAAATGGATATTATTGTAAATGTAATATTGTAGATATTCATAAGTTATTTATGTTACAACAAATTCATAATCTTCATAGGTTATCCAATCCATAACCCCCCCCCCCCCCCCCCCCCCCCCATTAATTTTTACCTTGTAACATATGCTCCACCATGCTTTATAAATAGGGTTATTTGTAGAAGACACTACAATTGAGTTCAATATTAGTTCTTACTTCTCTTCTACTTTTCTCTCATCTTGCTTTCATTGTTATTTTGTTGTTCATATTCTTCTTATTTCATCACACGTTATCAGCATGAGTCTATACCACTTGAGGAGATTTTGTTGAGATTAGAGTTGCTTCATTGGAATACCAAGAACGATAAAGGCCCTACATAAAGAAGAATTTTTGTATTATGGCAGTTTATAAGTAGATCATAACAACTACTTTAATCATGTTAAAATCTTGATGATGTACGAGACTAGCCAATGATAAAGCATAAAGCACCGACATCACTATTCAACGAAATTCTTCAAAAGACGATTGGGGAGACTTATTGACAAAGTGTTAGCTACAATAATATTTGAGAAGTTAACCCACAATATTTGTATATAACAACCAAGAGTATCGAGTGATGTTTTCATGAAAAACAGTAAATGTGTTGCACTCTTTTTCCCTTGACTATGGTTTTGTCCCACTGGATTTTTCTAACAAAGTTTTTAAAGAGATAATTATTAAAGTATGTGAAGGTGTTACCTACAACAACATTTGAGAAGTTAACACACAATATTTGTATGTAACAACCAAGAGTATCAAGTGATTTTTCATGAAATGGAGTAAATGTGTTGCACTCTTTTTTTTTTTTTTACTATGGTTTTGTCCCACTGATTTTCCTAACAAGGTTTTTAATGAGGCAATTATTAAAGTATATGAAAAATGTATTCTTTTTTTTCACTAGTTTTTTATCTTACCAGATTTTTCCTAGTAAGATTTTAACGAGGAGGCATTTATTTTACATATTATGGATATTTAAGGGGGAGTATATTAAATGTAATATTGTAGATATCCATAACATAACATAACTTATTTATGTTACAACAAACCCATAACCTTCATAAGTTATTCTATCCCATAACCTCCCCTATTAACTTTTATTTTGTAACATACGCTCCACCATGCCCTATAAATAGGATTGTAAGGTGCCTTTATAAAGGACATTACAATTGAGTTCAATATTAGCTTTCCACTTCTTCTCTTATACTTTTCTCTCTTGTCTTACTTTCATTGTTATTTTGTTGTTCATATTTTTCTTATTTCATCCCAAATATTTCACTTAAACAAATGACATTGCACATTTTAATATACAAATAAGTTAATTATTAAAAAAAACTTATAAATTTCACATGAAAAGTATAGCGTGTACTTATTTAACTAAATTAAATCATTTATGTAGACATTCCACCAAATAAAATAAATCATTAAAGATATGGGGGTGCAAGGATTAAAATATTATTATCGATATCGAGATTTTAATTTTACAAATATAAAGACAGATATATTGATATAATATTGATATCAACGGATCTTTCTGTAAGCTATGGAATTTATAAAACTTATTTAGAATAATAATTAAGTTGTTTTTACTCTCAAACTAAGTTATAAATATTGTTATTAGTATTTATATTCATATTGGACTAAACAAATGACATTTTTTTGTTTATGACCATTTATAAAAGATGTTGGAGATATCTATGAATATTTAATATCAATTTCAAACCCTTTGATTTATAGATATGTCCACGGATATTCTCATCATGATAGATGCAATAAAAATGACATCATAAAAGGGAAAAACATATATCAATTAAAATAATTGATTAAAAATCACTTTTAGTCCCTAAACTTTGATTTAGTCTCTGAACTTTAGTTTGTAACAATTTAGTATCTGAACTTTTAATTTTGTAACAATTTAGTCCTTGAACCTAAGTAACAATTTAGTCTTATACTTTAAATCTGTAACAATTTAGTCCCTTTTGTAGCAATTAGTGTTAAGATTTAATAAGATTTCTTGCATAAATAAACCGATAAACTAATTAAAGGCTCGATAGTTTTGTAAAATACAAAGTCTATATCATAAAATAATAAAAATTTATATCTAATTTTGATAAACTTGTTTACATTAGAGACTAAATTGTTATAAATTTAAAAGTACAAGGACTAAATTGTTACATATTAAAGTTCAGAGACTAAATTGTTATAAAATTGAAAGTACGGGAATTAAATCGTTACAAACAAAGTTCGGGGATTAAATTGTTACTTTCATGAAAATTTAGGACCAATAATATTTTTTAACCTAAATAATTTTAAATGATAAATACATATCCAACGAGAAAGATCAACTAAAAGAAAATTGGAAAGATAGTGGAAGTATGGAAAAGCAAACAATCATGAAAATAATTTTTTAAGAAATGTTAAAGCTCTAAAGGTGAAGCCAAATTTTGAAACAAAAAAAAAGGAAATGGTCAAAAATAGAAAAACAAATCAAAGGGATTCAATATGAAGAAAAATTCAAATTTCAAGCAAATGTAAACAAATAAACAAATCTACCAAAACATGGTGATCATTCAATATAATACAATTACATATATACGTAATTTGGATTGATGAATGTTATTATTGTACACTTGTAAATTAGTAATCACGATTTCTAAATTTATTAATGGGTTATTATAAGAGTTGTTTTTAAATATAGAAAAATGAACTAAAATATTTATAAAATATAACAAAATTTTATAACTATCAATGATAGATGCTGAGAGATGTTGATAGACTTCTATCAGTGACATTGATAATCTATCAGTGTCTATTAATGTTTATCATTGATAGTTCTAAAATTTTGCTATATCTTGTAAATATTTTCAACAGTTTTATCATTTAAAATAATTTCCCTTATTATAATCACTCGGTTATAATAGTTAGTGTTTGGAGTGTATACTATTTTAGTTTAGATTATAATAATTTGTGTTTGATGTGTAAACTATTTTTGTTTTGATAGGAAATAATGAATATTGAAACGAAGAAGAAAAGAGCGGATGAGTGAAAAATAGCAAATATTGTAGCAAATAGTAAATAATATAGTAAAAAGGGTTTTTAAATAGTATTTGTTATATTTAATTATATGTTATGAATAGTTATACACACTATTATTATATTTAGTGCCCCAAACATGGGGTAGGCTATAATGACCTACTCCACCAACTTCTAGACTCTAAAGAAATATAGATTACTTCTTGAAAATAAAATTAAAATAAAATAAGTTAAATATCTACCCTAAGTCAACATATTTCATTATACAAAAACCAAAAATTAAAAATCAAGGGCATATTTAGTAACCATTTTGCTTTTGGTTTTTGTTTTTGAAAATTAAGTCTATGGACACTACTTCCACCTCCCATGGTTTAAAAAACAAAACCAAATTTTGAGAACTAAAAAAAGTTGTTTTAAAATAGTTGTTTTTGTTTTTGGGATTTGGCTAAAAATTCAACCATTGTACTTAAGAAAGATGCAAATTATGGTAAGAAATGTGGATGAAATAGACTTAATTTTAAAAAACAAAAATGATTACCAAACGGGGCCTAAATGGTTATCAAATTGGCCGATTTTTGATTTTGAAAATAAAGTTTATAGACACAATTTTACGTCCACGAGTTTCATTGTTAGTTTAAATTCAGATTATTGATATTGGTACTTTTGACTTTGGTTTATTTTGGTCTATTGTACTTTCAAATTTTTTTTCATTTTTTGTCTCTATTTTTTCAAAATACCCTTTTTTTCATAGTTTTTCTTTTTTAAAAAAAAAATTATCATTTTGGACCCTATTTATAAAACTTTAGCATAGATTTTATACCCAATGAAAATTTGTTAATACAAATTCATGGGTATAGTTTAAGATAGTTAGCAAATATAGTCATGTTAAAAATGCGATCTAAAAGTGAGATAAAAATAAAAATGAGTGGGTTAAAATTTTCAATTTTTAAGATTATATATTATATTTTAAAAGCACATGGATCAAATGATTATCAATTTTGATTTATTTTATAAAAAAAATTAAAAAAAAATATAACTAACTAATAATTCCATTTTTTTGTTGAGAGAGGTAAAGGCCAAAAATAAATAACTTCCGGAAAAAAAAGTAATTACAAATTTCGAAAATAGAAACTAACGAAATTATTCCATTCAAGTTAATAAAGTGAACTTAATATAACAATAATTTTAAACTTTTTTAGATAAAATTTAATTCTAATTTACTATAAAGTCATGGTAGAATGGGAATATCATTTTGAATAATAAGCCAAATACCACATTTTTCTTTTTTTTTTTTCTTTTTTTCGTTGGTTGAGGGGAAAAAAAGACTCCAAAATCTTTTGTTTTCTCATCTTTCGTTTTCATTTCGAATAACAGAGTACCATTATGTAATCCTATTTATTTAATAATAATTCCACGACCAAACACAAAAAATAATAATCTTGCGATGGCAGCCGCCGGATCAACCAACGCTTGACACGTGTCCCTTTTGCCCCACCTCCAAATGAAAAAACATACACACGCTTCTGTGGGCCCCGCTGTTGGTGAGCATTTTAAAATTAAAGCTCTTTTTTCCCATCCTTTTCTTTATTAATGAATTAAGTCTAGTTTTTTTCTTTTTCTTTTTTTTTTCTTTTTCTTTTTTTTTTTTTGGAAAATAAACTAAGTACTTTAAACCTGATTAAATTTTGGTTTATAAATTGTTTTCATAACTTTATAATATATTTCTAAAAAAAATATCTTTGATTCGTCTCTCATAATTATTTAGTGTAAATTTAAAGTTTCCCTTATTCTTTTTTGAAAAAAAGTGTACTCTTTCTTCTCAAAAAGAAAATTTGTTTCTTTATTTATGAGATAAAGTACAATTTAAATATAGCTAAGACATTAATAAGGTAGTTTATATGCCAAAAGAATTGAACACTCCTTTTTTTTTTTTTTTTTTTTACAAAATAACAAATTATTGAAATGCATGGTGAAGCAAAGGTTTTGTTGACTAGAAAAAAAAAAGTTAAGTGATGGTATATGAAGTTGAATTTTCAAACTTATATCTAAATTAGGTTTTTATTCTTTAGACATTGTAAATTTCTAACTTTAATTATTGCATCTAAAATTTTTTAATTATACAAAATATTTATAATACTTCTTTCAAAACTTTCAATATTGTGTTAAATATATCATCAGACTTTAAAAAGTGTCTAATAAATTAAGAAATGTGTCGAAAATGTGGAGGCCTATGAATGTTCTTAAAATTCAAAAACTAATTAATCAAAATCTGCAATTTAGTAACTTAATTGAGAATTTGGATTATGAAAATCAAAACAAATTTTCTGTACAATGTTTGATGACTCATTAAATAGAATATTTGAAGTTTAAAGACTTAAATAAAATAATTATACATGTTTATAGACTAAAATATAATTAAATTCAGCTAATAAATGGTGCATTAATATAAATATAATCATATAACATAATTGTTTATACACAAATTAAGCCACATTAGCGCTCGAATCTCATCCGCTCTCGTTGTTGCTATGGGCTCCTCGTAGGCTTAACCTTCGAACCACTTTTCCTAGTTTTTTCTTGAGTTGTTCCAAATTAGCTTACATAAGAGATCATCGCATTAGCATGGTGTCAAGTCTACTATATTCTAATGCCTAAGTTAGTACAAGGGAATGTATAGTTCTATTAAGCACACAATAAGTAATGTCAGGGGTCTCGTTTGAAAATTACTTACTCTCCTCTTTGGGATTAGTACAGGAAATTTATAATTCTCATAAGCACACAATAAGTATTGTCAAATGTCTCATTTAAAGATCACTAAGGAATGTATAGTTCTCTTAAGCACACAATAAGTAATGCCAAAGATCTCATTTAAATATTACTTACTCTCCTCTTTGGGTTTATTGAATGGGGCTATCTACAAGCCCTTCCTCTGACACTCACTTCTAGCTATATGTAGCATTGGTAATGTTAGGATTGTTTCCGAAGTTTAAGGTTGCAGGGTGCCAAACTGGGCACAACTTGATTGTTTTTTTATTGATATATATTTACTGGCCCAATCGATTGACCCAAATCCGAAGGCATTGACTTTTTCTTTTTGGGATGTGTGTTGCCTTATGGCATCCTATGAGCTTGAGTCTACCTATGACTTTTGGACTTTGCCTTGGGCAACCCTCAACAGACTAGAATAATATGCATTTGACTTGCGGCACTTCAATAAATTTGTAAATTAGGGAATGAGGTGAACCACAAAATAGAAAGATTTACAAATCGATGTAGTGTTTATCACTAAACAAACGCTAATGCCTAATTATAGACACATAAAAATATCATAGCATGTTTAAAGTTTTAAGAATACAAGGAAGATGTTGACTCTATACGATCATAAAAGGTATTTATATAAGGGTTGATCAAGTTTTTCAGTCTTCCAATCTTCTTGGAACAAATTATTAGGTGGGAAGAAGAGCTATCAGGGTGACTTTGTATCTTTTCTGGGTATACTCAGTATAGGTATAGCAGGCGAACTAGCGTGGCCGATACGCAGCGAAGCAAGTGTATTAGTAGTAGGATAGGCGAACAGTCGGAAATAGCTTTAAGGTCCGTAAGTGACACTTGGTGCATAGGTTTGGAATCTTAAAACTGGAAATGTTAAGCCTATAGAATTAGGTTGGGAGACTTAGGTAGTCCGGGTATAAGAAAACTGTGTTTGGGATACAGGTTTTAGAAGTCTGGATTTAAGATATCTATATTTGGAGTGTAGGCTTAGGTAGCCTAAGAATAAAGTGCAAATTTATAGATCTTTTGTTTATGAAATATTTGTTTGTATTTAATTATTGGTTAGATTTTATATTTTTTTAAAATTTGTCATCTTAATTATTTTAATAAAATTAAGTTTAAAATAAACTAACAAATTTAGAATAAGATTTTTTTTTAAAAAAAATAAATTGAATAGAGATTATGGTTAAAATTTTAATTTTATTTAATTTATTGTTTTAATAATTTGATATTTTAATTTTACTAGATTTTGAAATAAAATTTTGTAGAGTTTTATCACTTTAACTATTTTGAAAGTGATCTCTCTCTTTTTTTCTGTCATAATACGCTAACTTAAAATTGAAATAAACTAGTATTTTAATATTAAATTCAATTATTGAAAAACTGTACTTTTTTTTTATCAAATTACATTTGAGGAATAAAAAACCATAAATTTTGAGTTTTAGTTTTTATTTGGTTGTTAGGTTGTTTTAAATATTTTAAACCTTTTCTTATAGAAAATGATTTTAAGTATTCGAGTTAGTTAAATTGACCAGATGAAAATGATATTAAATTAAATTAAGGCTTTCTACACATATAGTCTAAATAAATATACCTATACAACTGCAGTCTAATGACGTGTTTTGAATGACTTAGAAAAAAATATCTTTCAAAATTTTATTTTTATTTAAAGATTTTTTTTTATAAAAACTCCTTAAAATAAAAAATACACATGTATTGCAATTCTTTCTTTGTCTAGTTTATTGTATACTAAGAGTGTTTTTATTAATGTTTTTGAAGGTTGGCTAGTGGCGGTCACCGGAGGTGGCAGTCGTGTTGGGGTTGATATTCTAAATCTCGTAGGGTCTTGTAGTTTGTAATTAGATTGTACAAATATTTTATTTATTTAATAAAATATGAGATATTTTATTTGACATTTAGTAGCATTAAACCACAAATCATAAACTAACATCCCAAGTTCATCATTTTGTAGCTTAAACGTGTCTGTTAGAGACATACAGGTGAATCATATTTAAGTGATAACCCAAATGGTCTATGATAGATGGATAGGGTTGATACTCCTATTCCTAGTGACACTACGAGTATGGCCCGCTTTGTAAGTATTACAATAGTTGTAAAATATTACAAATGATATGATCTTAATCATTAATGTGGAGACATGTAAACTGGGGTATTATATATAAAAAGTTTGTATAAGATCGAAACCACGAAATAACTAGTTTCATTATTAACGTCGTTCATAATTAAGAAGCATACATTTTACCAGGATAATCATAGGTGACATGAACCTGAATCCTGAGTGAATGATGAACTCCTGCCCGTGAAGGTAGTCTTTTGATTTTGTATAGGTGAGAAGTGGCCAGATCGCCGATTCAATAAGCCTACCATTTTGGGGATTCGTCTGATTGGGGAGCTGGGAACAACAGCTACACAAGATGGAATTCACTCATTCCCTAATGTCGGGGTAAGTAGATAAATTGCTCCTTTAAGGTCGATTCCGGGCTTGAACAATGTGCGCCACACACTCTCTTAGCCAATAGGAGTTTGGTCATAGTTAGACTATGACTTATTTTTCATTAGAGGGATTAGTGGTACTTAAGGAGTTAAATGTAATTACAAAAGGCAAAATAGTAATTTTGGCCTATTGTACTGAAGAACAATTTGTGAAAGAGTCATCGCATTGTTGACTGGTTATATCTAATGAACACACAGACCAA